>NC_069505.1:502767608-502936418 GCF_027579735.1 Bombina bombina
AGCTGAAGAGGTCCATGATCCGGCTGAAGTCTTCATCCAAGCGGGGCAGAAGAGGTCTTCCATCCGATTAAAGTCTTCATCCAAGCGGGATCTTCTATGGTCATCCATCCGGAGCGGAGCGGCAGGATCCTGAAGACCTCCGACGCGGAACATCCATCCTGGCCGACGACTGAACGACGAATGACGGTTCCTTTAAATGACGTCATCCAAGATGGCGTCCCTCGAATTCCGATTGGCTGTTAGGATTCTATCAGCCAATCAGAATTAAGGTAGGAATATTCTGATTGGCTGATGGAATCAGCCAATCAGAATCAAGTTCAATCCGATTGGCTGATTGGATCAGCCGGATCATGGACCTCTTCAGCCCCCCGCTTGGGCTTGGATCAGGACATCGGAGGAGCTCTTCTGGATTGATCGGTGAACCTGGTATGGTGAAGATAAGGTAGGAAGATCTTCAGGGGCTTAGTGTTAGGTTTATTTAAGGGGGGTTTGGGTTAGATTAGGGGTATGTGGGTGGTGGGTTGTAATGTTGGGGGGGGGGGGTATTGTATGTTTTTTTTTACAGGCAAAAGAGCTGAACTTCTTGGGGCATGCCCCGCAAAGGGCCCTGTTCAGGGCTGGTAAGGTAAAAGAGCTTTGAACTTTAGTAATTTAGAATAGGGTAGGGCATTTTTTTTATTTTGGGGGGCTTTGTTATTTTATTAGGGGGCTTAGAGTAGGTGTAATTAGTTTAAAATTGTTGTAATATTTTTCTTATGTTTGTAAATATTTTTTTATTTTTTGTACTTTAGATAGTTTATTTCATTGTAGTTATTTGTAGGTATTGTATTTAATTTATTTATTGATAGTGTAGTGTTAGGTTTAATTGTAGATAATTATAGGTATTTTATTTAATTAATTTATTGATAGTGTAGTGGTAGGTTTAATTGTAACTTAGGTTAGGATTTATTTTACAGGTAAATTTGTAATTATTTTAACTATTTTAGCTATTAAATAGTTCTTAACTATTAAATAGCTATTGTACCTGGTTAAAATAATTACAAAGTTGCCTGTAAAATAAATATTAATCCTAAAATAGCTACAATGTGATTATTATTTATATTGTAGCTATATTAGGATTTATTTTACAGGTAAGTATTTAGCTTTAAATAGGAATATTTTATTTAATAACAGTTAATTAATTTCGTTAGATTAAAATTATATTTAATTTAGGGGGGTGTTAGTGTTAGGGTTAGACTTAGCTTTAGGGGTTAATACATTTATTAGAATAGCGGTGAGCTCCGGTCGGCAGATTAGGGGTTAATAATTGAAGTTAGGTGTCGGCGATGTTAGGGAGGGCAGATTAGGGGTTAATACTATTTATTATAGGGTTAGTGAGGCGGATTAGGGGTTAATAACTTTATTATAGTAGCGCTCAGGTCCGCTCGGCAGATTAGGGGTTAATAAGTGTAGGCAGGTGGAGGCGACGTTGAGGGGGCAGATTAGGGGTTAATAAATATAATATAGGGGTCGGCGGTGTTAGGGGCAGCAGATTAGGGGTACATAAGTATAACGTAGGTGGCGGCGCTTTGTGGTCGGCAGATTAGGGGTTAATTATTGTAGGTAGCTGGCTGCGACGTTGTGGGGGGCAGGTTAGGGGTTAATAAATATAATATAGGGGTCGGCGGTGTTAGGGGCAGCAGATTAGGGGTACATAAGTATAACGTAGGTGGCGGTCGGCAGATTAGGGGTTAAAAAAATTTAATTGAGTGGCGGCGATGTGGGGGGACCTTGGTTTAGGGGTACATAGTTTATGGGTGTTAGTGTACTTTAGAGTACAGTAGTTAAGAGCTTTATGAACCGGCGTTAGCCCAGAAAGCTCTTAACTACTGACTTTTTTCCTGCGGCTGGAGTTTTGTCGTTAGATGTCTAACGCTCACTTCAGACACGACTCTAAATACCGGAGTTAGAAAAATCCCATTGAAAAGATAGGATACGCAATTGACGTAAGGGGATCTGCGGTATGGAAAAGTCGCGGCTGAAAAGTGAGCGTTAGACCCTTTTTTGAGTGACTCCAAATACCGGAGTTAGCCTAAAACCAGCGTTAGGAGCCTCTAATGCTGGTTTTCACGGCTAACGCCAAACTCCAAATCTAGGCCTTAGGGTTTATTTTACAGGTAAGTATTTAGTTTTAAATAGAAATAATTTATTAAAGTATAGAGTAGTGTTAGGTGTAATTGTAACTTAGGTTAGTTTTTATTTTACAGGTTAATTTCTCTTTATTTTAACTAGGTAGCTATTAAATAGTTAATAACTATTTAATAGCTATTGTACCTAGTTAAAATAAATTGAAAGTTGCCTGTAAAATAAAAATAAATCCTAAGATAGCTACAATATAATTATTATTTATATTGTAGCTATATTCGGGTTTATTTTAAAGGTAAGTATTTAGTTTTAAATAGGATTAACTTAGTTAATAAGAGAAATATTATTTAGATTTATTTAATTAATATTTAAGTTAGGGGGGTGTTAGGGTTAGTGTTAGACTTAGGTTTAGGGGTTAATAATTTTATTACAGTAGCGGCGGTGTAGTGGGGGGCAGGATAGGGGTTAATAAATTTATTATAGGTGGCGACGGTGTAGGGGGGGCAGATTAGGGGTTAATAAGTTTAATATAGGTTGCGGCGGGGTCCGGGAGCGGCGATTTAGGGGTTAAACTATTTATTTAGTTGCGGCGAGGTCCGGGATCAGCAGGATAGGGGTTAATAACTTTATTATAGAGGGCGGCGGTATAGGGGGGGCAGGATAGGGGTTACTAGGTATAATGTAGGTGGCGGCGGTGTCCGGGAGCGGCGGTTTAGGGGTTAATACATTTGGCATGGCACAGCCTCCTGCTGTTAAAATGTACATTAACAGGCCAGGAAACCTAAGACAATAAAAAGGTAATACATTTGCTAAAATTGCAAAGATGAATGTCTACTTCCTTACCTACACCAAAAGATTGCCACAATATATTTTAGCCAAACTGAATACATCAAAAGGCTTAACCTAGAGTAGAAAGCAGGATCCTGGCACTCCAGAAATAAAATGTATAATCCTTTATTAGCAAGTAAAAGCATACAAGGCACCATCGGAAGCCACAATAAAATCAAGAATAAAAGGGTATTCAACACCCCCACAGCACAGATGCGTTTCATGCCGCTAGGGCACTTGTTCAATTATATTTTGTTAAGGGTAACGTGGCCTCAATATATAGATATAATTAGCCAAACAGTATATGCATTTTTTAGATAATTTTAACCCCATTTAACCCTTTTTAAAACATATACATTATACAACTAAACAAAGTTAATCTGTGAACATTTTTTTTAACCAATTCAAAGAAATAAGATTTGATTACCATACATTTCTTTCAAAATCATTTACAATTTGATATATTTGATGAAAAACATCACACATTTTATGATTCTTCTTAGAATCAAAATATATATAAATAGCAATTTTATATCCATTATAGAACTTTTACTTTTATTCTCAATGGCTGTGATATGCTCCAAAAATCTATCCCTAAGGCATCTTTTTGTACATCCTGTATATTGTGTATTGCAACCCATACAAGTTAGTAAATATATTACATGGGTGGTATTGCAATTAATAAAATAACGAACGCTAAATTCCTTATTTGAAGCTTGTGATTTAAACTTCTTACCCTGTATAATATAAGAACGTTTTACATCTAGAAGCACAACATTTAAAATAAACTTTTCTTTTGTTTCAACCAAGTGCTCTGTTGGACTTTGGGAAGCATGGATGGAGACAAAATATTTCCCAACGTTTTAGCCTTTCTCAAGAAAAATTTACAACCCCCCTTGATAACTTCACATAGAACTGGATCATTTTGTAAAATTGGAAGATGTTGTTTAATAAAAGTACAAATTTGATTGCAGAATTCATTAAAAACATTTTCAGTTGAATTTGGGGAAATCACTTCATTGTGTTGAGCTATTTCAATTGCTTTTGTTTGATTTGTTCATTGCGAACAGCTAAAAGCCTGTAAATTTTGACAATAAATCTGATTTTGCAATGGGGGTTGAATAATTTTGATTTCAGCTGTATATATCTTTACATATATATATATATATATATATATATATATATATATATATATATATATATATATATATATATATATATATATATAGGTATAGATATCTATTTATCTATTTTACCAAAAATCATCATATATATATATATATATATATATTTATTTAAGAATAAATAAAACATATTCTACTATGTGAAGAGCATTAGAATGAGAAATATTTATATTTTATGTTGGGTTTAGCACTCGGATAAACGCTAATCGGGTTAGAGTGCGAGTATGGGTGTTTGCAAGCTTCATTGAGGTCTATGGGAGAATACGTTAAAGCGGTTGCAATATTCAAAGTTCAACTCTTTGCGCGCGTTTGTTTTTCACTTTTTACTTTCAACTGTAATACAAGCGCAACCTGAGGTGTGCAAATGGTTACTTCTAACAATGTTAAAGCGCGAGCGGGAGCACTAAATAGCATTCCTCTCATAATCTAGCCCTTAATGTGTTTAATTAACTCCCAGAAGTACATTGCTGCTCCTTCATCAACTACACCAAGAGAATAAAGCAAATTTGATAACAAAAGTAAATTTAAAAATTGTTTAAAATTGTATGCAATTTCTGAATCAATAAAGAAAAAAAAAGTTCCATACCCGTTTAAAAAGCTCCATAATATAATAGTTGACTCAATATCATAATATAATACAATACAATATATATTTGTCATAGGAAAGAAATTTTAGTATTGTAAACAAGCATAATATAACACATTAATAATGTGCCTGGTCACAAAATCTAAAAATGGTAAAATACTTTTTAAGAAAAATATTAACGTGGTACAAAAAAGAGTTTAAAAGACATTGGGTAATTAAAAATTCCTTTTAATTTTGGGGCAATATCGGCATCAGTAAATTTTTTCTCTGAGGTCAGGGTAAATTTTTGTAGGATAATGGTTAGGAAAAGAAACAGTTCAAGTATAGCTAGTCCTTCTCCGGGACATCTCCGCTTTCCTATAGAAAGAGAAAATAGTTTTAGCATCTTTATGACGATCTTGGTAAATAAAATAAATTATAAAAAAAAATAAGGCTCAGTAATCTACAGAGGATAATTATTGTTATAGGTTATTACCTGCAGAAAAAGCCATCATAGCATCATTCTTCTTGAATCCACCATTCTCATCTAGGAAGTGGTTGGGGTTGAATTTGTACGGTGTAGAGAATTGGCTCGGATCACGATGAACAGTACAGAGCAACACGTAGACATCAGTGTCCTTAAAAGAAATTAAGTATTGAATTATAATTGTAAAGAATTTTAAAGAAACTGATCTTCTTTATCATCACAGTAATATATAAGGGACAATTCTTGGAGGATCATGGGTCTTATACAATAACCTCATGTATTACTCCCAGCTTCTCAAATTTATTTATTAAGGGTTAGAAGATTACTAGTAAAGCTCAAAAATATTAGCTCTATTGTGTGTTAACATTACTCAAGAGCAATCAATAGTGGTTGTTTGCACTCATGCTACAAGAAATTTTTTATCGTTCAAGCAATATTTTAGTGTGCGCCAACATCATATTGAAAAGCGTGTGTGCATTAAATCTCTCAAATAATAGATTTCTATAGGGGTGCACAGAAAAATTGATGGGGTATTACTCTTGAATTCTAAGCCAACGGGACCCAAAAATGTAGTTATTCATTTCATTTTGTGCTATACTATGTTAAAGAAACTTTATCATAAAACACTTCATACACACACACACACAGATCTATATATATATATATATATATATATATATATACACACACACACACAGATATATATATATATACACACACACGTACATATATATATATATATATATATATATATATATATATATATATATATATATATATATATATATAGTTATTTACTCCAGGTCTCGAAAAGCCCTACATTTTATATATATATGTTTCATAACATGCTTTTATGCTACATAAAAATCTACTTTTGAGGGGTTATATGTCATAATCTAACTATGCAGACATGTTTCCTGCGCCAGGCACACTTGTTCACTGCTGAAGTGAACAAGTGCGCCTGGTGCACGAAACATGTCTGCATGGGGGATCAGCTCACTTGCCTGATTGTTAGAGTCACTGCTGGCTCATTTTAGGACATCCTGGTTTTGTCCTTTTTTATCTTTGTGGAATAAAGTTTGTTTTATTTTTATAACCCATTGCCTGGACCAAATTCTTTTGCTTCTACTTTGTTGCTCACAGTATTTTTAGAGCAATTATCCTATACTTCAGAGCGCTACTTTACTTTTTGTATTATATATATATATATATATATATATATATATATATATATATATATATCAAAATAACAAGAGGATTGCATTGAGCAATGATACTTTTTTATTGGACTAACTATACATTTATAAGTTGACAAGCTTTCGGAAGAGTTCCTTCCTTTATCAAGTCTAAAGCAATACTGACCAATTCAATAGAATTTACAGATTATATCTTAAAACACAGAATAGCTAAGAAGACAGAAAGTGCAGGGAGAGGAGGGGGTGTCGTAAAAATCATGAGGGGGGCTTAGGTAACAGGCAGACAGTGTCCAGTGTAGGAGAACAGATAGGGGAAATATATAGCTTTACATAGAGCATATACTGACATAAAGTTATATATCAACATTGAATCAATATCTATAAAGATGTGAAATTGTATATACAGGGGGAATACAAAAGTTAAAAAAAGACAAAAGTGTGGACATAGGCTTACCTGTGTACCTATGTATAAAGAATGTGGAATATACAATGTAATTGACTAAATGAAAGTACATTACAAAAATTTGTGATAATGTGTTAAGAATCCAGAGTCCACATTTAGTCCAGAATTAAACAGGTTGAAGTGCATTATCATTTTCATTTCAAAGGTTTTTCTTTCCATGGTGTTTTTGAAGTTGCCTCTGAGAATTTTGATTTTGAGGTTTTGGATGGAGTGGTCAGGTTGGGTGAAATGTTGACCAACAGGGGTGCAGTATTTTGTTTCACAGTGGTTTTTGATTGAGTGTCTGTGTAAGTTTTTGGCTTGTTTCTCCAATATAGCATCCCATTTCACATGCAGTGCAATGTATTATGTATACCACATTTGCAGATATACATGAATATGCCCCTTTAATGTTATAAGATTTATTATTGTGATTTGCTGTGCTGCTTTCACAAATGTGTTGACACAGTTTGCAGAGAGCTTTATAGCAGCACTTGGTTCCATTCTGAGTGTTCTTTTTCTCAAGGGGTAGCTTCCTATGTACCAGTTTCTGCTTTAGGTTAGGTGGTTGTCTGCATGCCAGGATTGGGGGTTTTGGAAAGATTTTTTTGAGTGTGGGATCCTCTAAGAGTAGTGGCTGTAAGTCTTTTATGATTTTTCGTATCCCTTCCACAGCAGGGTTGTAATTTGACTACTAGTGGGATACGTTATATGTTTTTCTTCTCCATGTATTGTAGTAAGTGTTCACGTGGAGTATTGAAGGCAGAGTTAATTTTTTTATTTATAATCCTTGTTTTGTAACCTTTTTCTCTGAATGATTGGGACAGTGTGATGAGGTGTTTGTAACGGCCCTTGGTATCTGAGCAAATTCTGTGGTATCTTGTACCCTGACTGTAGATTATGGATTTTTTAATGTGATTGGGGTGGGAGCTGGAGCTGTGGAGGTAGCTGCATCTATCTGTTGGTTTCCTGTATACAGATGAGTGCAGTCTGCCATTTGTGATGGATATTGTTGCATCCAGGAAGCTGACACAGTCTCTAGAAAAGTTCATTTTAAGCTTGATTGATGCATGAAATAGATTAAATGATTTATGAAAATGTTCAAGGTTTTTTAATCCTTCTGTCCTTATGATGAAAATATCATCTATGTAGCGAAAGTATTTGAAGGGTTTGTGAGGGTGAGTGGCTAGGAATCTCTGTTCTAAGTCAGCCATGAAGAGGTTTGCGTACTGTGGTGCCATTTTGGTGCCCATGGCTGTTCCAATGGTTTGTAAGTAGATGGAGTGGTTGAAGATGAAATCATTGTGACTAAGTATAAATTCTGAAACAGTTTACTGACTGTAGAAGCACTATATGTCTGGTTAGGGCTGTCGGAGGAAAGAAAGTTTAAGCAGGCATCAATACCATCTTTATGTGGAATATTGCTGTACACGGATTCCACTTCCATTGTCACAAGTATAGTATATTGAAAGCAGCACAGCAAATCACAATAATAAATCTTATAACATTAACGGGGCATATTCATGTATATCTGTAAATGTGGTATACATGATACATTGCACTGCATGTAAAATGGGATGCTATATTGGAGAAACAAGCCAAAAACTGCACCTTCGGATGAACTTACACAGACACCCAATCAAAAACCACTGTGAAACAAAATACTGCACCCCTGTTGGTCAACATTTCACCCAACCTGACCACTCCATCCAAAACCTCAAAATCAAAATTCTCAGAGGCAACTTCAAAAACACCATGGAAAGAAAAACCTTTGAAATGAAAATGATAATGCACTTCAACCTGTTTAATTCTGGACTAAATGTGGACTCTGGATTCTTAACACATTATCAAAAATTTTTGTAATGTACTTTCATTTAGTCAATTACATTGTATATTCCACATTCTTTATACATAGGTACACAGGTAAGCCTATGTCCACACTTTTGTCTTTTTTTAACTTTTGTATTCCCCCTGTATATACAATTTCACATCTTTATAGATATTGATTCAATGTTGATATATAACTTTATGTCAGTATATGCTCTATGTAAAGCTATATATTTCCCCTGTCTGTTCTCCTACACTGGACACTGTCTGCCTGTTACCTAAGCCCCCTCATGATTTTTACGACACCCCCTCCACTTTCTGTCTTCTTAGCTATGCTGTGTTTTAAGATATAATCTGTAAATTCCTTTGAATTGGTCAGTATTGCTTTAGACTTGATAAAGGAAGGAACTCTTTTCCGAAAGCTTGTCAACTTATAAATGTATAGTTAGTCCAATAAAAAAGTATCATTGCTCAATGCAATTTGCTTGTTATTTTGATATCTAAATCTCTGGACTAACACGGCTACTCAAATCAACGTGTGTATATATATATATATATATGAATTAATTAATTAAGAAAAGTAATTAGATGGGTTAATCCAGCACAGACTAATATAAACCACAATTACCAAAATTATATTGTTGTGTAAAAAATTCACAGGGAGCCACCAGGTCAGATCAGAAACAAGGAAAGTATTTATTGGATCTAAACAGTCCTAATCTGTAAACTAACATATACTTATAGGTTCAAATAACCAAAAAGAAAAATACAATAAATGTGAGCAATCCTAAAAACTTGGAAAAATTGGGCCATGTATAGTTAAATATACCGGTATATAGTAGGATATATTAATAACTTTAACCCATGGGTCTGAACTATACCACAGTTTTACATAGCTAATATCTTATAAATAGAGACAAAAACATAAGTGCACAATATTGGGTATCATACATCACAGTGATAATCATATGTAATAAGTTGCAGCATTATCACATTGCAAGTTGTATACAGAGCCATTCCACACTCTAATTAGAGTTAGATACTGATATCCTGAAAACATATGCACAGTCCCCGGCGTGCTAATGTGTCAACATATGAAAAGCAGTTCCATAGTCAAGTGAAGATGAATGTTAAGCACACAGTCTCTTATTAGTGATCCTATGCAGAAACTTGTTATTGCATTAGTGGTTATAAGTTAGAGTCAGGCAAAAAAGCACAAAAGATTCTAAGTGCATAAGTGGACAGAAAGAAATCAGTCTATTAGCACAGCGTCCATGAATTAATGAACAAGAGACTGGGTTTATCAAGGCTTAAACAGCCTACAGCTCACCAGACCATAGTGTGCAATTCACATGACGATTCAGCGGTCAGAGCTGCCCCTCCGTCTCCCTATCAAATAGAGTGTACGTTCCACTTAGATTCACCTATTCCAACAAAACAGGCCGATATTTTCCAAGGTTGGCATCCCACGTCACACAAAGATATATTGATAAAAAGAAGGTAACTCGAGGACTTAGATTGAGAAAAAAAAACAGGACTCAATTTAAATAATCCCCTGACTGAAAATTTCAAACAAAAATGGGACAAGTGCCTCTCTGAATGTTCCTTTAACTTAATGAAACTTATTATTAATGAAACTCAGTTAAAATTAGATATTTTAAATGAAAAATTGAAGGAATCAGAGTTGGCATTAGATAGTTGGTCCACCAACCAAGATTATAAAAAACTAAAGGATGAAATATTGATGGAGACTAGGAAACTTCAGGAGGAAAACAAATCAAGAAAGAGAAGGAAATACTCAAGAGATATATTAGATTATAAAGAGGATAAAGTGTACGAATATGCTACTAGATATACTTCAGAATCTTCTGAATCTGATAAATCAGGTTCAGAAAGTCAGTCCAATAGAGGGAGACGACAGGGAGGAGGAATTTTTTGGACAGGGGTCCCCAAGGGATAAAAGAAAAACCATGAGAGGTGGATGTAAACATAAAAAAGGCAAATGGAAAGACAAGTACACCCTACAGAGCTCTCAGAATACAGAAAAACAGAATCAGTAATTGAGGATGAATTAGAGATAGTTAATTTATCTGATAAAGTTTTGGAGTAACCACATGTCCAGCTTTTGAAGAAAGGCTTGACATTCTGTCCTACCAATAAATTAGATAAATTTACAGTTACTAAAGATGTACATATGTTTGCAAGGAAAGTTGTTCTTAAGAAACTTTATATGAATAAACCTGATATTACTAAACTAGATATGCATGATAAAAAAACTTTGAGTGATCTTGAATCACTGTTACAAGCAAATTGTGATGATGATTCACAAGGTCAGGCATCTATGTCTATTGGGTTTAGCAATTTAAAACCTAAATCAAACTATATGCCATCTTTATCAATGTTATCTAATGTATCCAACTTTGTGAAAATGGTAGATAAGGATGTTAAGAATTTAGATATCAATTGCAGCTCAAAGAATAATTTAAATAGGGAGGAAGTTGATGCATTAAATGAGTTAATGACTGATAATAGCATTATAATAAAGCCATCTGATAAGGGTGGGAATGTGGTGATTCTGAAAAAACAGGATTATGTACATGAATGTTTAAGACAACTAAACATTAAAACACAAAATGAATTACTGAGGAAAGACCCTACGTTTGAGTATAAAACTATACTTGACAAGATTCTGTTAGAAGCATTTAAAGAAGGTATAATTAACAATAATGAATACCGATATATGAAAAATTAGTTACCGGTGATCCCCACTTTTTATACAATCCCTAAGTTGCATAAAAATAAACATCAACCCCCTGGGAGACCCATTGTGGCAGGGATCAATGGCTTATGTGAGAATGTTGTTAAATATATTGACTGGTGTATACACACACACCTTTTGTCTTTACCATCTTATGTAAAAGATACTAGAGATGTCCTTAAAAAATTGGATAATATTAGTGTCACTACAGCCACGATTTTGGTTTCCATTGATGTTGAAGCCTTATATTCATGCATCCCACACAGTCAAGGTATAGAAGCGTGTAAATACTATTTAACACAAAGAGGACAACAATATGAAAAACATACCCATTTTGTACTTCAGCTACTTAGTTTCATGTTAGAACATAATTATTTTTTATTTGATACATTTTTTTTACAGACAATCAATGGGTACAGCTATGGGGGCCTGCTGTGCCCCCACATATGCTTGTCTTTACCTAGGCATGTGGGAGGCGAATAACATTATAGATATACCAGCAGATTATGAACCAATGATTGATCTTTGGACACGCTACATTGATGATGTCCTCCTGCTATGGAATGGTACTGTAGAAGATTTACATTCCTTCATGCAAAGCCTTAATAATAACTCTTTTAATTTAAAATTTACTTATGAATATAGTGATTGTGAATTAACCTTTCTTGATTTGAAGATTATGAAGAGGGGAAATATTCTTGTCACTGAATCCTATAGGAAACCAATGTCAGCAAATACATTGTTGTTGGCTAGCAGCCATCATCCTAAAACTCAAATTGAATCCATCCCTGTGGGGCAGTTTCTTAGGCATTGTAGAAACTGCTCCACAGTTGAAGGATTTAAATTTCATGCAGTGGATCAAACAAAAAGATTTATAGCGAGAGGTTACCCGATCAAATGTATTAAGGAGGGTTATAAAAGAGCCAAAGCATCAGGTAGAGAAACTTTATTATACAAGGATAAAGAATGCAAACAGTCAATAGTAAGATATACTTCAGTTTATAATGATAGATGGCAGGACATAAGAGCTATTTTTAAAAAAAACATTTGAACCTCCTTACCTTAGATTCAGAGGTAAAAGAAATTGTAGGTGAATATCCATCATTAACAGCAAAAAAAGCCCCCTCATTGAAAGATAAACTTGTGGCTAGCCACTTTGTAAATAAAAAAATAAATTAAAATTGGTTAGCTAAAAAGAAAAAAGAGAATGGATCTTTTATATGCAGACAATGCATTATCTGTAAGTTTATGCTTAAAGGGGATAGACTTGTTAATTTGGAAGGAAGAAGTTTCAGAGTAAAGGGATATATAACATGCAGAAGTAGTAGAGTAGTATATATGGTGACTTGTACCTGTCCCAGATTCTATATAGGAAAAACCTATAGAAAATTACATGAAAGAATCAAAGAGCATAGGAGAGATATTTTGAATGAGAATATTAAAACTAGTGCTCGACATTTTCAGGAACACCATAATAGTTTAGATACAAATTTAAGATGGATGGGTTTGGAGCTAATAGATAGAGGTGGAAATATTGACCAGCTATTATTGAAGGCAGAATGTAAGTGGATATATAATCTGAACTCCTTAAAACCTAATGGCCTAAATGCAGAAATCAATTATGCTCCTTTCCTAAGTTAAAAAGTTTAAATTAATGTTCTCCATTATTTTTCAACCTTAAAAGATTAAAAAATTGCAAGCTACATATATATCTATATATGCTCTTTATGCCCTGGCATCAATAGTGTAGATAATTCTGGTTGCATGACAAATGTTTGCAAAATGGACAATATATGGGTGAATTTTATTATAGATATCTATATATCAGTGTCCTTGTATAAATTGTAATTATGTTAGGATTAAACATTGTGTTTTAAATTCCCACTCTCTTAGCGTTGGATGATATAAATTCATAAGTATAGGTATATATTTGAGGTGTTTTGCAAATAATTATAACGAATATGTGTGAGTATAGTGAGTAATCTAGCAAAATATATTTCACCGGAACTAATTATGAGATGGCTATATAAGTTGTTAAAACGGAAACAATGTTATGACGCTTGAAAAAGCCCTACACTAATTACAAAGGGTGAAACGCGCGTAGCGTGAAAGTCACGCCTCTGTGAAGTGGAGGCATGGGACGCCAACATTGGAAAATATCGGCCTGTATTGTTGGAACAGGTTAATCTAAGTGGAACGTACACTCTATTTGATAGGGAGACGGAGGGGCAGCTCTGACCGCTGAATCGTCATGTGAATTGCACACTATGGTCTGGTGAGCTGTAGGCTGTTTAAGCCTTGATAAACCCGGTCTCTTGTTCATTAATTCATGGACGTTGTGCTGATAGACTGATTTCTTTCTGTCCGCTTATGCACTTAGAATCTTTTGTGCTTTTTTTCCTGACTCTAACTTCTAACCACTAATGCAATAACAAGTTTCTGCATAGGATCACTAATAAGAGACTGTGTGCTTAACATTCATCTTCGCTTGACTATGGAACTGCTTTTCATATGTTGACACATTAGCACGCCGGGGACTGTGCATATGTTTTCAGGATATCAGTATCTAACTCTAATTAGAGTTTGGAACGGCTCTGTATACAACTTGCAATATGATAATGCTGCAACTTATTACATATGATTATCGCTGTGATGTATGATACCCAATATTATGCACTTATGTTTTTGTCTCTATTTATAAGATATTAGCTATGTAAAACTGTGGTATAGTTCAGACCCATGGGTTTAAGTTATTAATATATCTTACTATATACCGGTATATTTAACTATACATGGCCCAATTTTTCCAAGTTTTTAGGATTGCTCAAATTTATTGTATTTTTCTTTTTGGTTATTTGAACCTATAAGTAGGGATGGGCGAATGTGTAAATTTTCGAATTTCGAATGTAGAACGAATGTTATTATCGAAATTCGAATTCTAAATCCGAATGTCGATAAGAACAAATATTCTTAAAAATTCGAAAATCGAATGTTATTTACAGTTTTCGAATGTCACTTTCGAATTTGAATGTTTATAATTATATCGAATGTCCACATTCGAAATTTCAAATTTAACATTCTATTTAACAAATACTATTCAGAAGTTCAATAGTTCATGTGGTAGGGCGGGAATTTAGTAAATTGATATATAATAGATACAAATATATCATTTCGAATGTTTCCATATAGAATATTGCATAATTCGAATATTACATTTAAAGAAAGCATTAGAAATACTATTACAAACATCTAAATTCGAATTTTTCGAATTCGAATATAAATTCGAATTTTTCGAATTCGAATATAAATTCGAATTTTTCGAATTCGAATATTGCATAATTCGAATATTACATTTAAAGAAAAAGCATTAGAAATACTATTACAATCTAAATTCAAATTTTTCGAATTCGAATACACGTATTGCATAATTCGAATATAACATTTAAAGAAAAAGCATTAGAAATACTATTACAATCTAAATTCGAATTTTTCGAATTCGAATATTGCATAATTCGAATATTACATTTAAAGAAAAAGCATTAGAAATACTATTACAATCTAAATTCAAATTTTTCGAATTCGAATATTGCATAATTCGAATATTACATTTAAAGAAAAAGCATTAGAAATACTATTACAATCTAAATTCGAATTTTTCGAAAAGAATATTTTCGAATGAAATCGTAAAATTCAAAACCAAACATTCGAAAATCGAATGGTAGAATGTTATGTAAACATTCGAAATTCGATTCGAATGAACTAATGTGTTAAAATTCGTGCCGTTTTTCGAATGTTGCGAAACATTCGCCCATCCCTACCTATAAGTATATGTTAGTTTACAGATTAGGACTGTTTAGATCCAATAAATACTTTCCTTTTTTCTGATCTGACCTGGTGGCTCCCTGTGAATTTTTTACACAACAATATAATTTTGGTAATTGTGGTTTATATTAGTCTGTGCTGGATTAACCCATCTAATTGCTTTTCTTAATGAATTCATATTATAGTCTCTGGGTTCCGTGCACTTGTTCACCTGTATGTACTCAGTTTGTCAGGTGTTCCATAACTTTTCACTTTATATCCATTTCTGAGAGCAGGTGCATATATATATATATATATATATATATATATATATATATATATATGTGTGTGTGTGTGTGTGTGTGCCAAAAAATTAATCCTCCCTTCAAGGTCAGCCATCCTCCCTTCAAGGTCAGCCACCTCCCTTCTCAGGAATTTCACTCAAAAAAGCGTCAGAGTTTGAGCTGATGAAAGAGACATTCTTTGGGCAGGGGGTACATGGGCTAAGGATACCCAGAGACTGCATGGAAATGTGGAATTTTATATGCTGGATACCCCATGTACTTTCATAACTCTGTCTTATGTCCACGTCACCCTCATAAATACAGGATGAGTACAGGGTGTGAGTGCCCCTTGTGGGAGCAATTGTGACTCTATAAACCAAGTGGGCATAAAAGACTTAATAGTTAATAAGAGCTGTTTTTATATTCTGTAATAAGATGTATTTTATTTACGTTTCAGATCTGAGTGTGTCTCAGGAGTATGTCTGGGTAAACTGATTGTGTTCCTGTGTGATTATGTTAACTAGACTGCCCAAAAGCAGATTGTCTGAGTAAACTTTCTTCCCCAGTTAATTAACTTGATATGCTAATCTGTTTAATAGACAATTGTTAGAGGTTTGATGTATTGTTCATGTTTGCTTTACTGTTTAACCAATTCCCTCTGTAACCTGAAGCTCTGTGACTCTGGAATGCCAGGGTGTATAAATCTGTGTGCTGCTTCTAAATAAAGTGTTCATTTTTGTGTTCAGACCCCTGAGTGTTGCCTCAGTTCTGTTCCCCTCTATAACTTTAGACTGTGGTCAAAGGGAGATACCAGGAGCTATTGCTTTGGATAAAGGGATGTCCAGGACAAGGGAAGTGTTCTGATGGCAGTAATCATTCGGGGTACCAGGCGGTCCGTCACATGTTTCATATAAATAAAATTGTGCTCATGCACGTGGAGTTCCTTAAGAGTCAGCACTCATTGCCTGAAATCCAAGTCTGTCAAAAGACTTGAGATAAGGAGGCAGTTTGCAGAGGCTTAGATACAAGGTAATTACATAGGTAAAAAGTATATTTCTATAATAGTGTTGGGGGAATGGTAAATAAAGGGATTATTTATATTTTTAAACAATAACATTTTTGGTGTTTACTATCCCTTTAATGTAAGATTCTAAATGAATAGTTACAATATAAATGTGAGCTTACCAATAATTAAAAAAAAATCTCTGTATATGTGTGGTTACTGGATATATATCTGCCCTCTATGATAATAGTTTTCATATCATAAAGTTTTCAAATCTGCCTTTCTGCATTTTTGAAGGTTTGACTAACTGTAAAATTTGGAGATGGAACAATATGATCACATAGCTAAATATCAAGGGTAAAAGGAGTACTGGTGGGGACCTCCTCTTCTGGTAGCTATTCAAACCTATTTTACCTTCCTCCTTCCTGTGCCAAAAACATTACCTTGCAAATTCAAGTGAGATGTAACTTTAAGGTTTGGTGTTCTGAACTTATAAATTATTGTTTATAGCGTCCTCCTGCAGCCCCAAGAAACATCACTTAGAAGGGTTAAAATACATGAAAATTTTGTAAAATTAGAGAAAAAAGAAAGACATTTTGTATGCAAAATGCTGAACAATGGACATTTTAATAAGAAAGGTAAACTTGATAGTAACTCAAAGTTCTAGAACCACTTGTGAGTAAACCGTACAAATAAGTTAGATTTCACAAGTAATGCTACATACTTGAATTTATTTTACCTTGGGAATGGTATATCCTCGGAACTGGGTGTCTTTTGCCACTGAATGTGTGTTAAGTGGAATAAGATCTATAAATCGTTGGACCTCATTGATGACAGCTTCTGTATAAGGCATCTGGCTCCGGTCAGTCGGCAGTGGAAGTCTGTTTCTTCCAATCACATGATCAATTTCCTTGTGAAGTTTAGCTGTCAAATAGAATAGTTTAGGTGAAAACGTTAAAATATTGGAACTAAGACTTTTTATTAAAGGGACACTAATATCAAAATTTAAATTACAAGATTCAGATAGAGCATACAGCATTAAAAAACTTCCAATTTGCTTACATTATCAAAATTTGCAGATTTTCACATGCACACTTTCTGAGAAACCAACTCTTACTGGATATATGCAAGAGTTCACAGTATATAAATACATGCTTTTTTATTTGCTAGTTGCTGTCACATGACAGAATGGCAAAGGAAATAGAAGTAACTTTAAAATTTTAAAGACTAAAAAGAAACTACTACTAATTTGATTTTCAGGCTAAGGACCCGATATGATAGCAACTTTCAAGTAAAGAGGTGGCCCTCGGTTTACACGGTTCAATTTGCGCCATTTCAGAATAACAACCTTTTTTTTCAGTCATGTGACTGCTATTGAAAAGCAGTGCACTAATTAAAATAGCCAGTAGGTGGAGCTGTCCGCTTGTGTTGCAGCAAAGTTTTACAAGCTTAGCAGACTGAAATTATTCTGTGTACACAGAACAGACATTAGCTATCGAGCAGCTTTCAAAGGAACAAGATCTAGCAGCCACTTCCCTATTATCTTCCTGTCCAGCTGCTTGAGGTGAGGGTGCCTAACTGCCTATTAATCAGTCCAGATTGAAATGCATAGAATAGGTGCAGACCCAATATTATCTAACATGCTAACAACGCAGAAAACTGTTTGCAGAAAAATGCAAGTAAAAAAATGTTTTAGTTTATTAAACTTAGTTTGATGATACAGCCTGTTGTGTGATTATTCAATTAGGTTTATAATGCTGTTTAGCATTTAAAGTTTTCATTTCAAAGCTTTAAAAATAATGTATTAGGTGTTACTTATATCAATTTTGAGAGGGTCCTGAAATCTAACTCCCTCACTTCCCACTGACTTACATTATAAACTGGGTTCCAATTTACAACGGTTTCGATTTACAACCATTCCTTCTGGAACCTAACCCCGGCGTAAACTGAGGGCTACCTGTATATTAAGGGATATAGTAAAGCTGAGGTTGTGAGTATTTTTCATTAAAAGAAAAATTCAAGAACACAGGGTTATGATCTGAAGCTGAAGGGTAGCAGATTCAGGAGTAATTTGAGGAAGGGTGATTGATTCATGGAATAAACTTCCACAAGAAGTGGTAATGACAAACGCTGTGGGGACTTTAAGAATGCCCGGGAAAAGCAAAAGTTTCTCCTACCAACTAGATAAGTTTATACTTTTAAACAATTATGGGGCAGACTTGCTGGGCCAATGGCTCTCATCTGCCATCAATCTATGTTTCTATAATCAAAACTTCACTGGCATGAAGAGAAATTGAGCAGAAAACATTGCATTTTTTTTTTTACCATATCTAGTTGTCTTTCCTTCATATACAGAACCTGCATAGTAAGATAAAGAGCTCTCAAGTTAAAATTCGCCTTTATAAAATTGTTTGAGGGACCTTCAGTACAACAGCGGCGAGATTGCGACATCTCTGCATGGGTTACTGACCGAAATATGAAATCAAAAGATTAATGTTCATTTTTTTTTTTTATAGTGAATACAATAGAATTGAATAAACTATACATGTTAGTATTCCAGTCCTTAAAGGGACAGTCTAGGTAAACGTTCATGATTCACATAGGGCACGCAATTTTAAACAGCTTTCCAATTTACTTTTATCTTCAAATTTACTTTGAAGGCCACCTCTTATCTCAGGGCATTTTGACACTTTTTCACAGCTAGACAGCGCTAGTTCCTGTGTGTTATAAAGATAACATTGTGCTCACTCCCGTGGAGTTATTTACAAGTCGGTACTGATTGGCTAAATGCATGTCTATATACACACAGAGAGAAGCGCACTCACAGGAAAGAACAACCGGCTCAATACCATTGTTAGCCTGTTCTATGGTTATTTACCACCTAGGTGCAACTTCTTTTAGCCCAGTAATGCTTTTCACAGAGTAGAACTTTTCTGTAGTATATCAGGCTGATCCCGCCTATTACGGTAAGTAAAGCATCAAAATACCAGGCAAATCCTCTCTGAACAAGGAACACAGCAACCCCAGACGATCGTTTCAGCTTTGATTTGGCCTCGTCAGTGAGGTGCAGCCATATTCCTCTAAGCACACTGAGCAAGGAGTCCACGTCTGGTTGCCCCTTTTTCCCATAGGGAGACTAAATACACACAGAGAGTAGCGCACTCACAGGAATGAACAACTGGCTCAATACCATTGTTAGCCTGTTCTATGGCGATTTACCACCTGGGTGCAGATTTTTAGCCCAGAATGCTTTTCACAGAGTAGAACTTTCCCGTAGCATATCAGTCTGATCCCGCCTATTATGGTCAGTCCAGCGCCGAAATTGCAGGGAACTCCTCTCTGAACAAGGAACACAGCAACCCCAGACGATCTTTTCGGCCTTTATTGGGCCTCATCAGTGAGGTGTAGCAGTATTCCTCTAAGCACACTGAGCAAGGAGTCCACGTCTGGTTGAACCTTTTTCCCATAGGGAGACTGTCTTTTTATTATGACCTTGGGGAGTTCTCCCTAAGGGTGATGGGGAAAACCAGACATGGACTCCTTGCCCAATGTGTTTTTAGAAATGTGGCTGCACCTCACTGACGACACCCACAGAAGGCTGAAACGATCATCTGGGGTTGTCGTGTTCCTTGTTCAGAGAAGAATTGCCTGTTGTTTCGGGGCTAGACTGACATTGTTAGGTGGGATCAGACTGATATACTTCAGGAAAGTCTTCCTCTGTGAAAAGCACACAATACAAAAAAACAATAACATTCTGGAATAGACTGTCCCTTTAAAAATTAGCTGTTTGAAATAATTTGTGTCTTCTCAGTTCATGTTGACCTCTTTAAAAATTACTTTACAATAATATTTTTGTAATATTTAAATAAATAATAATGCAATTAAGAAACAGAAGTAAAAATTAAAGGGACACTAAACGCAATTTTTTTATTTAATGATTCAGATAGAGCATGCAATTTTAAGCAACTTTCTAATTTACTCCTATTATCAATTTGTCTTCATTCTCTTGCTATCTTTATTTAAAAAGCAGGAATGTGATGCATAGGAACAGGTCCATGTTTGGTTGAGAACCTGGGTTATGCTTGCTTATTGGTGGGTAAATGTAAGCCTCCAATAAGCAAGTGCTATCCATGGTGCTGAACCTAAAATGAGCTGGCTGCTAAGATTTGCATTCATAATTTTTAAATAAAGATAGAAAGAAAACTAAGAAAAATTAACAATATGAGTAAATTAGAAAGTTGCTTAAAATTGCTGCTCTATCTGAATCATGAAAGAAAAAATGTGGGTTCAGTGTCCCTTTAAGGAACCTATAGTGAATAAAAACATTAGATAAACTGAAATATTACCATCAAGCTGTGCTTGGGAGACCTTGCATTGCAGGTTTAGTTATGAGAGCTTGTTAAGAAGCAGATAACAAAAGAAGTGTCAGTTAAATCATTCTAAGAAATTAGTCTGAGGTGATTGACAAGTAAAATTGCCTAAGAGTTTAGGGTGGGGCTGAACAAGGTATTGCTTGGGCAATGTTAAAGGGATGTAAAACCCAATTTTTTTCTTTCATGATTCAGATAGATAGAGCATACAATTTTAATCAACTTTCTAATTTACTCCTAATATCAATTTTTCTTCATTCTCTTTGTATATTTATTTGAAAAAGCAGGAATGTAAGCTTAGGAGCCGGCCCATTTATGGTTCAGAACCTGGGTAGCGCTTGTTGATTAGTGGCTAATTTATAAACTTGATTAAAATGACATGCTCTATTTAAATCATGAAAATTTAGGTTTCATATCAATTGAAATACAGGCAGACTATAATCCCTTGTAAGACCCGAACATGGGTGGACAGGTTCACTACCTGGGAACTTTACCTGCATTTTAATACATGTAGTCTTTGTTGGTGGTGACTATAATGCATGTTTGTTTTACAGTCGTATTCTAAAAATCTCAACTCAATCAATGGGGTATATTTATCAAATGTTGGGCAGACATGATCTACTGTAGCGGATCATGTCCGCCCTACATCGCTAAATGCCAACATCATACGCTGTTGGCATTTAACATTGCGCAAGAATTTCTGGTGAAATGCTTGTGTAATGTCGCCCCCTGCACATTCACGGCCAATCGGCTGCTAGCAGGGAGTGGCAATAATCCCGATCGTATCTGAACAGGATTATTGCTGTCTGCCACCTCTGAGGTCCTTAAAAATGTGATGGAATTCTACCCCCTCCCCTCATCACCGTTAAGGGCACCAGACAGGCACACACAGCTCTGTAAAACCATGTGAGGATCATATTTCAAATTGACAGAGCTGTGAGCATGAGATTCATGTCCGTTTTTCAGCAGTGGCTAATTAAACGGAGAGGAAGGGAGGGGGTGAGATTATACTACATTTTTGTGAAGCAGAGAAAATAATTATAATAATAATTTGCGATTTATAAAGTGCTTTTCTCCCTGTGAGACTCAAAGCACAAATATACCAACATAAAGACATAAAAGTTAGGAGTTTCTGAAGGTCAGATAAGTGGACTGAATGCCTGATGGAAGAGGTGGGTCTTTAGCTTTTTTTAAAAAAAAGTCTGTAAGGACTGTGCCTCTCTGATTGCACTTGTAAAGAGTTCCAGAAAGTAGGGGCAGTGTGGCCGAATGCTCTGTGTTGGCTGACCTAAGTGAGCGGAATGGGATGTAGGGTGTCAGGAGCTCTTTCAGGTTCTGTGGGCCTTGGTTGTTTAAGGCATTGAAGGTCAGCAGGTCAATTTAAAAATATGTTCGCCATTAAATTGGAAGCCAATGCAGGGAGTGGAGAACAGGTGTTATGTGTCAGGAGCGAGTTTGATTGGTCAGTAGTCTGGCTGCTGCGTTTTTGTACCATCTGAAGGCGATGGAGTTCTTTTTTTGGGAGGCCCAAGTAAAGTGCATTGCACTAATCTAGCCTAGAGGATACAAATGCATGGAAAATTGTTCTCAAAAAGAATCAGGGGTGAAGATTGTGCCCAAATAAAACACAGTAGCAAGTGTATGAATTAAAAATAAAAAAATACTTTATTAAAAGCAACGCGTTTCTTAGCCTCTATGGGCTGTTTCCTCAGGCTATTGAATAAAAATAATGAACATACACTTGCTATATAAAACACATAAAAGAAGCTGATTGGAGGGATATTAATGGGAATCATGTGTCTGCTTTGGGGAGAATTTGTGACGCTTCACATTTGTACACAGTGCATAGTCAAGTTAGTTACATCTCCATAAAAGCCAGTAACATCCTGCTTTAAGCCCACTAGTTGGGGAGCGTAGGGAAAGCTTTAGTCCTGTAACAAGTCAGTGTGGCGTATGTCTAAAATTACAGCAAGGTTTTTTTTCTAATTTTTACCACATTTAGCAGCAAAATAGCTAATACATAGTAATTGCAAACTTTATCTACATAACCAGCTTTTTTAAAATAGCTCTTATTTTTTGTGAGGTAAACTGTCTCTTTAACTTAAGTTTCAGGCAGACCTGAAACTTCGTAGTAGATTGCAGCATCCGCTGATTGATAAATCTACCCCCATGTGTTTATTGAACCATTTCTTTCATATCACGCCAACATGTACTTATATACTTCTATAATATTCAAACCTTGCGTTGCAATGAAGAACAAACATTCAAATTATTATATTTTATATAAGAAACAAAACTTATTTTAAAGAATATTTCATTTTGTTTTATCTAAATATTTTTGGAACACATCCTTCTAATAAAAGCTATCACTATTTTGGTAAGAGCATTTACGGCTAGATTTAGAGTTCGGCGGTAGCCGTCAAAACCAGCGTTAGAGGCTCCTAACGCTGGTTTTGGGCGCCCGCTGGTATTTGGAGTCAGTGATTAAAGGGTCTAACGCTCACTTTACAGCCGCGACTTTTCCATACCGCAGATCCCCCTACGCCATTTGCGTAGCCTATCTTTTCAATGGGATCTTCCTAACGCCGGTATTTAGAGTCGTTTCTGCAGTGAGCGTTAGAGCTCTAACGACAAGATTCCAGCCGCCTGAAAATAGCAGGAGTTAAGAGCTTTCTGGCTAACGCCGGTTTATAAAGCTCTTAACTACTGTACCCTAAAGTACACTAACACCCATAAACTACCTATGTACCCCTAAACCGAGGTCCCCCCACATCGCCGCCACTCGATTAAAAATTTTAACCCCTAATCTGCCGACCGCCACCTACGTTATACTTATGTACCCCTAATCTGCTGCCCCTAACACCGCCGACCCCTGTATTATATCTATTAACCCCTAACTTGCCCCCCACAACGTCGCCGCAAGCTACTTAAAATAATTAACCCCTAATCTTCCGACCGCAAATCGCCGCCACCTACGTTATCCCTATGTACCCCTAATCTGCTACCCCTAACATCGCCGACCCCTATGTTATATTTATTAACCCCTAATCTGCCCCCCACAACGTCGCCGACACCTACCTACACTTATTAACCCCTAATCTGCCGAGCGGACCTGAGCGCTACTATAATAAAGTTATTAACCCCTAATCCGCCTCACTAACCCTATCATAAATAGTATTAACCCCTAATCTGCCCTCCCTAACATCGCCGACACCTACCTTCAATTATTAACCCCTAATCTTCCGATCGGAGCTCACCGCTATTCTAATAAATGTATTAACCCCTAAAGCTAAGTCTAACCCTAACACTAACACCCCCCTAAGTTAAATATAATTTTTATCTAACGAAATAAATTAACTCTTATTAAATAAATAATTCCTATTTAAAGCTAAATACTTACCTGTAAAATAAATCCGAATATAGCTACAATATAATTTATAATTATATTATAGCTATTTTAGGATTAATATTTATTTTACAGGCAACTTTGTAATTATTTTAACCAGGTACAATAGCTATTAAATAGTTAAGAACTATTTAATAGTTACCTAGTTAAAATAATAACAAATTTACCTGTAAAATAAATCCTAACCTAAGATATAATTAAACCTAACACTACCCTATCAATAAAATAATTAAATAAACTACCTACAATTACCTACAATTAACCTAACACTACACTATCAATAAATTAATTAAACACAATTGCTACAAATAAATAAAATTAAATAAACTATCTAAAGTACAAAAAATAAAAAAGAACTAAGTTACAGAAAATAATAAAATATTTACAAAGATAAGAAAAATATTACAACAATTTTAAACTAATTACACCTACTCTAAGCCCCCTAATAAAATAACAAAGCCCCCCAAAATAAAAAATTCCCTACCCTATTCTAAAATACAAATATTACAAGCTCTTTTACCTTACCAGCCCTGAACAGGGCCCTTTGCGGGGCATGCCCCAAGAATTTCAGCTCTTTTGCCTGTAAAAAAAAACATACAATACCCCCCCCCAACATTACAACCCACCACCCACATACCCCTAATCTAACCCAAACCCCCCTTAAATAAACCTAACACTACCCCCCTGATGATCTTCCTACCTTGTCTTCACCATGCCAGGTTCACCGATCCGTCCTGGCTCCAAGATCTTCATCCAACCCAAGCGGGGGCTAGACATCCACTGAAGAAGTCCAGAAGAGGGTCCAAAGTCTTCCTCCTATCCGGCAAGAAGAGGACATCCGGACCGGCAAACATCTTCTCCAAGCGGCATCTTCTATCTTCTTCCATCCGATGACGACCGGCTCCATCTTGAAGACCTCCAGCGCGGATCCATCCTCTTCTTCCGACGACTAGACGACGAATGACGGTTCCTTTAAGGGACGTCATCCAAGATGGCGTCCCTCGAATTCCGATTGGCTGATAGGATTCTATCAGCCAATCGGAATTAAGGTAGGAATTTTCTGATTGGCTGATGGAATCAGCCAATCAGAATATAGTTCAATCCGATTGGCTGATCCAATCAGCCAATCAGATTGAGCTCGCATTCTATTGGCTGTTCCGATCAGCCAATAGAATGCGAGCTCAATCTGATTGGCTGATTGGATCAGCCAATCGGATTGAACTTGATTCTGATTGGCTGATTCCATCAGCCAATCAGAAAATTCCTACCTTAATTCCGATTGGCTGATAGAATCCTATCAGCCAATCGGAATTCGAGGGACGCCATCTTGGATGACGTCCCTTAAAGGAACCGTCATTCGTCGTCTAGTCGTCGGAAGAAGAGGATGGATCCGCGCTGGAGGTCTTCAAGATGGAGCCGGTCGTCATCGGATGGAAGAAGATAGAAGATGCCGCTTGGAGAAGATGTTTGCCGGTCCGGATGTCCTCTTCTTGCCGGATAGGAGGAAGACTTTGGACCCTCTTCTGGACTTCTTCAGTGGATGTCTAGCCCCCGCTTGGGTTGGATGAAGATCTTGGAGCCAGGACGGATCGGTGAACCTGGCATGGTGAAGACAAGGTAGGAAGATCATCAGGGGGGTAGTGTTAGGTTTATTTAAGGGGGGTTTGGGTTAGATTAGGGGTATGTGGGTGGTGGGTTGTAATGTTGGGGGGGGGGGTATTGTATGTTTTTTTTTACAGGCAAAAGAGCTGAAATTCTTGGGGCATGCCCCGCAAAGGGCCCTGTTCAGGGCTGGTAAGGTAAAAGAGCTTGTAATATTTGTATTTTAGAATAGGGTAGTGAATTTTTTATTTTGGGGGGCTTTGTTATTTTATTAGGGGGCTTAGAGTAGGTGTAATTAGTTTAAAATTGTTGTAATATTTTTCTTATGTTTGTAAATATTTTATTATTTTCTGTAACTTAGTTCTTTTTTATTTTTTGTACTTTAGATAGTTTATTTAATTTTATTTATTTGTAGCAATTGTGTTTAATTAATTTATTGATAGTGTAGTGTTAGGTTAATTGTAGGTAATTGTAGGTAGTTTATTTAATTATTTTATTGATAGGGTAGTGTTAGGTTTAATTATATCTTAGGTTAGGATTTATTTTACAGGTAAATTTGTTATTATTTTAACTAGGTAACTATTAAATAGTTCTTAACTATTTAATAGCTATTGTACCTGGTTAAAATAATTACAAAGTTGCCTGTAAAATAAATATTAATCCTAAAATAGCTATAATATAATTATAATTTATATTGTAGCTATATTAGGATTTATTTTACAGGTAAGTATTTAGCTTTAAATAGGAATCATTTATTTAATAAGAGTTAATTTATTTCGTTAGATAAAAATTATATTTAACTTAGGGGGGTGTTAGTGTTAGGGTTAGACTTAGCTTTAGGGGTTAATACATTTATTAGAATAGCGGTGAGCTCCGGTCGGCAGATTAGGGGTTAATAATTGAAGGTAGGTGTCGGCGATGTTAGGGAGGGCAGATTAGGGGTTAATACTATTTATGATAGGGTTAGTGAGGCGGATTAGGGGTTAATAACTTTATTATAGTAGCGCTCAGGTCCGCTCGGCAGATTAGGGGTTAATAAGTGTAGGTAGGTGTCGGCGACGTTGTGGGGGGCAGATTAGGGGTTAATAAATATAACATAGGGGTCGGCGATGTTAGGGCAGCAGATTAGGGGTACATAGGGATAACGTAGGTGGCGGCGGTTTACGGAGCGGCAGATTAGGGGTTAAAAGTGTAATGCAGGGGTCAGCGATAGCGGGGGGCGGCAGATTAGGGGTTAATAAGTGTAAGGCTAGGGGTGTTTAGACTCGGGGTACATGTTAGGGTGTTAGGTGCAGACGTAGGAAGTGTTTCCCCATAGGAAACAATGGGGCTGCGTTAGGAGCTGAACGCTGCTTTTTTGCAGGTGTTAGGTTTTTTTTCAGCTCAAACAGCCCCATTGTTTCCTATGGGAGAATCGTGCACGAGCACGTTTTTGAGGCCGGCCGCGTCCGTAAGCAACTCTGGTATCGAGAGTTGCATTTGCGGTAAAAATGCTCTACGCTCCTTTTTTGGAGCCTAACGCAGCATTTGTTTGAACTCTCGATACCAGAGTTAAATTTATGGTGCGGCCAGAAAAAAACCCGCGGAGCGTTAACAGCCCTTTTACCGCCGAACTCTAAATCTAGGCCTTAGTGTGCACAGCTCCATGGAGCATATCTATGTATGTTCTATGTACCAGCACTGTAAATAGTATCTGCTCAGAGAGTTGGTGATGATTGCTAATTGAACAAAAGGCACAGATGAAACGAGTATGGAACATATTTGGATATTAAACTCGCTTATTTAGGACTAGATTACCAGTGGCGCGAGCAATATCAGGGTTATTGTGGCTCTTTGCACGCATCGGATGTAGCGCTCATATTACAAGTTGAAAGTAAAAGTGATCGTTTGAGCACAATAGAATTTAACACGTGTCGGGAAAGTGCGTCCTCAGAGCTCTGGTTAACTATTTTGCAAAACAAAAAAAGTGTCACAAAATATATCAAAACAAAATTTATGCTTACCTGATAAATTGATTTATTTCTGGATATGGTCCACAATGTCATCAATTACTAGTGGGAATATGTCTCCTATCCAGCAGGAGGCGGCAAAGAGCACCACAGCAAAGCTGTTAAATATCACTCCCCTTTCCATAACCCCCAATCATTCGACTGAAGAGAAATGGAAAAAAGAATAACAAAAAGGTGTAGAGGTGCCTGAGGTTTAGTAAAAAATAACTGTCTTAAATATAAGCGTGGGGTCGTGGACTTACAATATCCAGAAAGAAAGAAATTTATCAGATAAGCATAAATTGTGTTTTCTTTCCTAAAATATGATGAGTCCACAACGTCATCAATTACTAGTGGGAACCAATACCCAAGCTAGAGGACACAGATGACTAGGGAGGGAAAAGACAGGTGGACTTAAACAGAAGGCACCACCGCTTGAAGAACCTTCCTCTCAAAAGGGGCCTCAGCCGAGGCAAAAGTATGAAATTTATAAAATTTTGTAAAAAGTGTGCAGAGAGGACAAAGTTGCAGCCTTGCAAATCTGTTCCACAGAAGCTTCATTTTTGAAAGCCCAAGATGAGACAGCCCTAGTGGAAAGAGCTGTAATTCTCTCAGGAGGCTGCTGTCCAGCAGTCTCTTAAGCATAATTATTAACGAATCCTACTTCTCAACCAAAAGGAAAGAGAAGTAGCAGTAGCCTTCTGACCCTTACACTTTCCTGAGAAACAAACAAAAAGGGCAGAAGACTGGCGGAAATCCTTAGTTGCCTGTAAATTTTAAAGCACGCACTACATCCTAGTTGTTCAACAGACTCTCCTTATAAGAAGAAGGATTAGGACAGAGAGAAGGAACAACAATTTCCTGATTAATATTCCTGACCAAAACCACTTAAGGAAGAAAACCCAACCTAGAATACAGGACGACCTTATCCGCATGAAAGATAAGGTAAGGAGAATCACACTACAAAGCAGAGAGTTCTGAAACTCTCCTCTCAGAAGAAATAGCAACAAGAAACAAAACCTTCCAAGATAACAATTTAATATCTAAGGAATGCACTGGCTCAAACAGAGCCTGCTGCAAAACCTTAAGAACAAGGTTAAGACTCCAAGGAGGAGTAACCGACTTAAACACAGGCTTGATTCTGACCAAGGCCTAACACAAAGATTGAACATGTGGCACAACCGCCAAACGCTTATGCAACAAAATATATAAAGCAGAAATCTGACCCTTCAGAGTACTGACTGACAACCCCTTCTCCAGACCTTCCTGGAAAGAAGACAACATTCTAGGAATCCTAACTTTTCTGAGTGACAGGCTTATGAGCCTGGATCATGGTCTCAATGACCAATTCAGAAAAACCACGCTTAGACAAAACTCCAAGCAGTCAGTTTCAGAGAAACGAGATTTGGATGAAGAAAGGAGTCCTGAATTAGAAGACCCTTCCTCAGAGGCAGCCTCCAAGGAGGCAGAGATGACATGTTCACTAGGTTTACATACCAGATCCTACGCAACCATGCCGGAGCTATTAGAATTACCGACATTCTCCTGTTTGATACGAGCAATGACTCATGGAAGAAGAGCAAATGGAGGAAACAGATGAACTAGACCGAACCCCCAAGGCACTGCCAGAACATCTATCAGAGCTGCCTGCGAAATCTCTTAACCTTGAACTGTACCTTGGAAGCTTGGCGTTCTGTCGAGACACGATCAGATCCAACTCCGGCACCCCCCACTTGAGGGTTAACCTGGAGAATACCTCCAGATGGAGAGCCCACTCCCCATGATGAAATGTCTGTCTGCTCAGGAAATCCACCTCCCAGTTGTCCACTCCTGGGATGTGGATGACGATAGACAACAATTGTGAGCTTCCACCCACTGAATAATTTGTGCCACCTCCTTCATGGCTAAGGAACTCCGAGTTCCTCCCTGGTGGTTGATGTAAGCCACAGAGGTGATATTGTCCGACCAACAGAGAATTGTAAATCACCCTCAACTCCAAGATGTTTATGGGGAGAGCAGACTCTTCCCGAGTCCATACCCCCTGCGCTTTTAACAAGTCCCAGACTGCTCCCCAGCCTAGTAGACTGGCATCCGTGGTCATGATCACCCAAGAAGGTCTCTGGAAGCATGTGCCCTGAGACAGATGTTAACGAGAAAGCCACCACGGAAGGGAGTCTCTTGTTAACACATCTAAATCTATCCTCTGGGACAGATCCAAATGGTTTCCATTCCATTGCTTGAGCATGCTTAATTGCAGAGCTCTCAAATGGAATTGAGCAAAGGGAATGATGTCCATGGAAGCGACGATCAACCCAATTACTTCCATACATTGGGCTACAGATGCCCGAACAGTAGACTGAAGAGAGAGTCAAGCAGAGAGAATTTTGGATTTCCTGACCTCCGTCAGAAAAACCTAATTAGATAGCGAATCTAGTATAGTCCCTAAGAACACCACCCTTGCAGCTGGACAAGGGAACTCTTGATTCTTTTTCCATCCGTGGGAACGTAGAAAAGACAACAAAATCTCTGTATGGGAGCTTGCTTGTTGAAAAGATGGCGCCTGAACCAAAATGTAGTCTAAGTAAGGCACCACTGCAATTCCCCAAGACCTGATCATTGCCAAAAGAGCCCCCAGAACCTTGGAAAAAATTCTGGGAGCTATAGCAAGGCCAAATTTAAGAGCCACAAAATAAAAATGTTTCTCTAGAAAAGCGAATCTCAGAAATTTGTAATGATCCCTGTGAATAGTGACATGAAGATATGCGTCCTTTAGGTATATGGTCATCATGAACTGAACTTCCTGAACCAAAGGAAGAATGGACCGAATGGTCTCCATTTTGAAGGAAGGCACCCTGAGAAATTTGTTGAGACACTTTAGGTCTAAAAATGGGACTAAAAGTTCCCTCTTTCTTGGGAACGACAAACAGATTTGAATAGAATCCTAGACCCTGTTCCTTTACTAAAACTGGAACAATCACTCCCAGAGAGAAAAGATCCTGAACGCAGTTCAAGAATGCCTCTGTTTTTACCTGATTTGCAGACAACCTTGAGAGGTGAAACCTGCCCCTGGGAGGGAGATAATTGAATTTTATCTTGTAACCCTGAGAAACAATGCCCATAGCCCAAGGATCTAGGACATCTCCTAACCACTCCCGATAAAACAGGGAAAGTCTGTTCAACACTTGTTCCGACTCCGGACCGAGGGCCGATCCATCATGCTGATTTAGACTCAGCTGAGGGTTTCTTAGATTGCTTCTATTTGCTAAAATATAGGAGCGCCAAACTGGCTAGTGTGTGCTAACAGGATCCATCTTTATCCTGTTAGCATACACTAGCCAGTTTGGCGCTCCTATATTTTAGCGAATAGTATCTCTCACCTAAGATCCAGTTAGGGGATCTTTTATAGTGCAGCGTGTATGCAATAACCAGACACAGTCTCCAACAATAAATATTGTACTGGCGTCAAGCTCTTTGGACCAATCTTGAAGGACTGGAGGAAGTTCCCTGCTGTGGTCTCAGCTGTGTGTGGTTGAAAAAGTGCCGGTGAGACGTACGAGTCAGCTGTGGGGTTTTCCTGTCCGGACTGCATATGTTCACATCATTGATTGTGAAAGGCTTGTTTTAACCTACTTCTTGTAAGTAGAATCTGTGCTGTTGTGTCATTTATTTATGTGAATAAACTACTACCTTGAATCTGGTCCTCTTGTGCTGTTCCCTTTTTCACAGTTGAATCGTATTGCTTACTTATCCGGTGTGGGGAAACGGACACAGGACAGAGAGCGGCTGCATTAGGATCTTCTGAAACTGACACTATCACTGCAAACAGCTAACGCTTTCGGTGGATCTGGCTATGTCCCCTAATACACCTCAGGGGATTATTGTGCAGTAAGACTGTTCATTATATATTGCCTTCGCTGTGAAGCGCTGCTATCTATATCTGTTTTTTGTAGTTCACTGGTTTCTTAGATTGCTTCCCCTTGTTCCCGGACTGACTGGGTCTCCAAGAGGATTTAGATTGCTTCTGTTTGGAAGCGGAAGAGGAAGGCTTTTGACCTTTGCGAATTACGAAAGGAACGAAAATTACTTGGACGTCCCTTAAATAAAATTTTCTTGTTTAGCAGTAGAAAAGATCCTTTTCAGATATTATTTCTGACAGCTAAGGCCCAAACAAATTCTTACCCTTGTAAGGAAGCGCCAAAAGCTTAGACTTGGAGGAAACATCAGCTGACCAACACTTAAGCCTAAGAAAAACCAGCCCCAGGAAAAAAAAAAAAAAAAATCTGAATAAAGGACAACTGTCACTTTAAGAGAAACATAACATCAAAAAACGTTATAAAAAAACCTAAAGCTTGACAACCTCTACACCTCAGCACTACTGAGGGGCCTACCGCAACTCCAGGAGCATTGAAAAGGACACAAATACTGACACGCAACTGCACATACACTGAGACAGACTGCAGCAACAACACAGAGATGCTGATTCGTTCCATATAACTGAAACACAAGGATCACATTACCAGCACATCCGGAAAAGCGCAGACAAGAAAAAGGCACGCAATCAGAAAAAAATAAAATTTATGCTTACCTGATAAATGTATTTCTTCTTAGACATGATGAGTCCATGGATCATCTTCATTACTTATGGGATACTCACCTCCTGGTCAGCAGGAGGAGGCAAAGAGCACCACAGCAGAGCTGTTAAATAGCTCCTCCCTTCCCTCCCACTCCAGTCATTCGACCGAAGTTAAGAAGAGAAAGGAAAAGCCAAGGTGCTGAGGTGACTGAAGTTTACAATAAATAACATCCTGTCATAAAAGACAGGGCGGGCCGTGGACTCATTGTGTCTAAGAAGAAATAAATTTATCAGGTAAGCATAAATTTTCTTTTCTTCTTAAAGACACAATAAGTCCACGGATCATCTTCATTACTTATGGGATCCAATACCCAAGCTAGAGTACACTGATAAGATGGGAGGGACAAGACAGGATACCTAAATGGAAGGCACCACTGCATGAAGAACCTATCTCCCACAAGTAGCCTCAGCCGAGACAAAAGTATCAAACTCGCAAAACTTTGTAAAAGTGTGAAAAGAAGATCAAATTGCAGCCTTGCAAAGTGTGAAAAGAAGACCAAATTGCAACCTTGCAAATCTGATCCACAGAAGCTTCATTTCTGAATGCCCATGAGAAAGCAACAGCCCTAGTGGAAGAAATACCACAAACAAAGAGGAAGACTGGCAAAAGTCTTTAGTCACCTGAAAAGACAACTTTAAAGCATGAACTACATCCAAATTGTGTAAGAGCCTCTCCTTCTTAAAAAAGGGATAAGGACACAAGGAAGGTAAAACAATCTGCTGATTAATGTTTCGATCAGAAACAACCTTGGGGAGAAACTTGAATTTCGTACGTAAGACGACCTTATCCGCATGAAAAATAAGGTAAGGGAGCTCACATTGTAACACTGAAAACTCAGACACTCTGCGAGCAGAAGAAATCGCTACCAGAAATAAAAACTTTCCAAGATAACAACTCAATATCTAAGGAATGCATAGGCTCAAACGGAACTCCTTGAAGAACCTTGAGAGCTAAATTAAGACTCCATGGAGGAGTAACTGGTCTAAACACAGGCCTAATTCTGCTGAAGGCCTGACAAAAAAAGCTGAACATCAGGGACATCAGCTAGACACCTGTGTAACAGGATAGATAATGCCGAAATTTGACCCTATAAGAAACTTGTAGATAAGACATTCTCCAATCCTTCCTGAAGAAAAGACTAAATTCTAGGAATCCTAACTCTACTCCAGGAGTAGCCCTTGAATTCCCACCAATAAAGGTATTTACGCCAAATCTCAGGATAAATCTATCTAGTGACAGGCTTATGAGCCTGAATCAAAGTGTCTATGACTGAGTCAGAAAAACCTCGCTGGGCTAGAATCAGCCTTTCAATCTCCAAGCAGTCAGCTTCAGAGTATCTAGATTTGGATGATGAAAGGATCCCCGAATCAGAAGATCCGTTTGAAGCAGAAGCCTCCAAGGAAGTAGAGACGACATCTTCACCAGGTCTGCATACCAGATCCTGCGAGGCCAGGCCGGTGCTATAAGAATCACTGAAGCCCTTTCCTGTTTGATCCGGCAATCACTCGAGGAACGAGTGCAAATGGAGGAAACAGAAATGTTAGATTGAAGGACCAAAGGTCCGCCAGAGCATCTATCAGAGCTGCCTGAGGATCTCTGGATCCAACCCGTACCTCGGAAGGTTGGCATTCCACCTGGATGCCATTTGAGGGTCAGACTGGAGAACACATCCGGATGAAGTTCCCACTCCCCCGGATAAAAGGACTGTCTGCTCCAAAAATCCGCCTCCCAGTTGTCCACCCCTGGGATATGAATTGCCAACAGACAACAAGAATGGGTCTCCACCCACTGAATTACTTTGGAGACCTGCCATCGCCAAGGAACTCCTTGTTCCTCCCTAATGATTGATGTAGGCAACTGACGTTATGTTGTCCGACTGGAACCTGAGAAACTGAACCAAAGCCAATGGAGGCCAGGTCAGAAGAGCTTTGTAGATCACTCTCAGATCCAGAATGTTTATGGGTAACAAAGACTCTGTCTGAGACCATATCCCCTGAGCCCTCAGGGAACCCCAAACTGCTCCCTACCCCAGAAGGCTGGCATCTGATGTCACCATCTCCCAGGAAGGTCTGCAAGAACACGTTCCCTGGGAGAGATGATCTAGAGACAACCACCAAAGAAGAGACTCCCTTGTCTCCTGTGCCAATAGAAGTCAAGGGGACAAGTACAAATACTTTCTGTTCCATTGTTTGAGCATGTCCAACAGCAGAGCTCAGAGATGAAAGTGAGCAAACGGGACAATGTCCATTGCTGCTACCATCAGACCTATTAACTCCATGCCCTGAAGGTCTCTAGAAAGGTCACTCTAGTATGAAGAACTAAAGAGCTCTTTTCAAGATTCACCTTCCACCCGTGTGACCTTAGGAAAGTCACTACCAATTCCGTATGTGATTTTGCTAGCTGAAAGGACGGTGCCTGAACTAGAATGTCATTCAGATACGGCGCCACCATAATGCCTCTTGAACGAAGCACCGCAAGCAGAAAACCCCAGAACCTTTGTGAAGATTCTGGGAGCCGTGGCAAGACAAAAGGAAGAGCCAAAAACTGGAAATTGAGATGATCCCTGTGAATGAGAACATGCAGGTACACGTCCTTTAATCTACTGTTATCATAAATTGACCATCCTGGATCAAGGAAAGGATGGAACGAATAGTTTCCATCTTGAAGGACGCTACCCTTTCAATACTTAGAGCTCCAGAAAATCTTAGCCCATGACTGAGCGAAGAAGCAAAGACTGCCCCCTACACGATTCTTGGATCCTGATCAGGGCATGTCCGTCATGCTGTCTTTACTTCAACACCAGGCTGAATGGATTGTATCTCCATGTAGGCTTAGTCTGTTCCTGACTGGAAACAGAAAAGGAAGAACGTCCCTTGAAATGCCAAAAAGGAACGAAAACTGCCCTGTCGTCCTTTTTTGTCTGTTTCTTTCTCTTATCCTGCGGGAAAAAAGAAACTCGAAATATTGTCTCCCAAATTGATAACTTGAAGGGAGACATCCACATAAAGGAATCAGCTAGTCTAATAGCTCTTATTCTATCTTGAACTCATAAATAGCTGCAGCTGGTTTCAAACTACAAACCTTCCACTTGCTAGACAGCTAAGCTAACTATCAGGCTACTACAGCTGGCTCATCTAAACAATATGCCACTGCACTAGTGACGGTAGCAATGTACCCAGCTGGCTGCCCAGAAGCCCTGTTGCACATACATATTATTGAATAGACCCCCTAAATTCTTTCCATAGGGTCTTTGAATCGACAACTATCCTCTATGCGAATAGCCGATCTCTTAGCTAAGATGGAAACGGCTCCTTCCTGGGAACTGTTTTCCAAGCCTCCTTGATTAATAAATGGAGGTATGTTCAGAAAAATTAAATACCATCTGAGAGCTTTTCCTCAGACACTAACGAAGAGTCTTCCCTTTTTAGCTCTCAGGGAAGAAACATTCGGAAAAAACGTATTCACTGATGTACCCCATTCCTTTTGCACCAACCCCGCAACATGGGGAACAAAATGGCAAAGTAACTCCAGAAGGAGAGTGAGGTAAATCGCAGAGCACCGTGTGAGGGCTATAACATTGGGACACTTGAGGAGAGATTTAACCTTATCAAAAGATTCTAGAGCAGTATCTGCCTTAAACAAGAAGTTGGCTCTTTTAAAAAAAAAACAAAAAAAACATATAAAACAGAAAAGATGTTACTGTGTCTTTAAATGTTAAAATGACACATTTTTCCTTGCTTCAAAAATGAATTATCACATAAACAGTTGTAATCCATTATAGCACATTTGAAACATAAAAGATGTTACTGTGGCTTTAAATGTGAAAGAAAAAAAATATCATATATATTTCTGCATGAAGAGGAAGGTTAACAATACTCTGATGTACACAAAAACAGTTGTAATCTTTTATTAACATTAATACATAAAAAAATAGTACTGTGTCTTTAAATGTTAAAACATCACCTTTTATATCAGCATGCAGAGAAAAGGTTAACGGTACTCTAATGTGCACATAAACAGATGTAATCTTTAATGAAACATTTAACACACAAAAGATCGTACTGTGACTTAAGTTAAAATATCACATTTATTTCTCAAGTGTACACATAGATGAAGGATGACCCTATGGCTTTAAATGTTAAAACGCCACATTAAGTACTGTAGGCAGAGAAAGGTTGACAGTACTCAAATGTACCCATAAATAGATGAAATCCTTTATCAAATATTTAACCCATAAAAGATGTCACCATGGCTTCCAATGTTAAAACGTCACATTTATCACTGCAGGTAGAGTAGATGTAACCTTTTATTTCAATACTAGTCCTAAAGCCCGTTCACATGGGCCATTTTTTGCAGTAGTGGTCCCACCCCTTGCGTTCTCTCCCTCCCACTCTCTTTTGCTTTCTCTCTCTCCCCCCTCTCTTTTGCGCTCTCTCTCCCCCCCTCTTTTGAGCTCTCTCTCTCCCCCCTCTCTTTTGCGCTCTCATCTTTCCCCCCTCTCTTTTGCACTCTCTCTCTCCCCCCTCTTTTGCGCTCTCTCTCTCCCTCTCTATCTCCCCTCTCTCTCTATCTCCCCTCTCCCTTTCTCTCTCTCTCCCCTCTCCCTCTCTCCATCTCCCCTCTCTCTCTCCATCTCCCCTCTCTCTCTCTCTCTCCCCTCTCTCTTTATCTCTCCCTCTCTCTTTGTCTCTCCCTCTCTCTTTGTCTCTCCCTCTCTCTTTCTCTCTCCCCTCTCTCTCTCTTTCTCTCTCCCCTCTCTCTCTCTCCCCTCTCTCTCTCTTTCTCTCTATCTCCCCTCTCTCTCTCTCTCTCTCTCTCTCTCTCCCCCCTCCCTCTCTCCCCTCTCTCCCCTCTCTCTTTATCTCTCCCTCTCTCTTTCTCTCTCCCTCTCTCTTTGTCTCTCCCCTCTCTCTCTCTTTCTCTCTCCCCTCTCTCTCTCTTTCTCTCTATATCCCCTCTCTCTCTCCCCCCTCCCTCTCTCCCCTCTCTCTCTCTTTCCCCTCTCTCAATCTCTCCCCTCTCTCAACCTCTCTCTCCTCTCTCTATCTCCCCCCTCTGTCTCTCTCTCTCTCCTCTCTCTCTCTTCCCTCTCTCTCCCCCCCTCTCTCCCCCTCTCTCTCTCTCCTCTCTCTATCTCCCCCCTCTGTCCCTCTCTCTCTCTCTCCCCTCTCTCTCCCCCCTCTCTCTCGCTCTCTCTCCCCTCTCTCTCCCCCCTCTCTCTCGCTCTCTCTCCCCTCTCTCTCTATCTCCCCCCTCTCTTTCTCTCTCCTCTCTCTCTCTCCCCTCTCTCTCTCCCTTCTCTCTCCCCCTCTCTCTCCCCCCTCTCTATCCCCCCTCTATCTCTCCTCTCTCTCCCTCCTCTCTTTCCCTCCTCTCTCTCCCCTCTCTCTCACCCCCTCTCTCTATCTCCCCCCTCTGTCTCTCTCTCCCCCCTCTCTCTCTCTCTCTTCCTCTCTCTCTCTCCCCCTCTCTCTCTCCCCTCTCTCTCCCCCCTCTGTCTCTCTCCCCCCTGTCTCTCTCTCTCCCCTCTCTCTCCCCCCTCTCTCTCCCCTCTCTCTCTCCTCCCCCCTCTCCTCTCTCTCTCTTCCCCCCTCTCCTCTCTCTCTCTATCTAACTCCCCCCTCTGTCTCTCTCTCTCCAATCTCTCTCTCCCCCCTTTCTCTCCCCCTCTCTCTCTCTCCCCCTCTCTCTCTCTCCCCCTCTCTCTCTCCCTCTCCTCTCTCTCCCCCTCTCTCTCTCTCCCCCTCTCTCTCTCTCCTCTCTCTATCTCCCCCCTCTGTCCCTCTCTCTCTCTCCCCCCCCTCTCTCTCTCTCTCCCCTCTCTCTATCTCTCCCCCCCCTCTCTTTCTCTCTCCTCTCTCTCTCTCCCCTCTCTCTCTCCCCTTTCTCTCTCCCCTCTCTCTCTCTCCCCTTTCTCTCTCCCCCCCTCTCTCTCTCTCTCTCTCTCTCTCTCCCCTTTCTCTCTCCCCTCTCTCTCTCTCCCCTCTCTTTTTCTCTCTCTCTATCCCCTCTCTTTTGCTCTCTCTCTCCCCCCTCTCTTTTGCTCTCTCCCTCTTTTGCTCTCTCTCTCTTCCCCCCTCTCGTTTGCTCTCTCTCTCCTCTCGTTTGCTCTCTCCCCCTCTCTTTTGTGCTCTCTCCCCCCTCTTTTTTGTGCTCTCTCCCCCCTCTTTTTTGTGCTCTCTCCCCCCTCTTTTTGTGCTCTCTCCCCCCTCTCTTTTGTGCTCTCTCCCCCCTCTCTTTCCTCTCTCTTTTGTGCTCTCTTCCCTCTCTTTTGTGCTCTCCCCCCTCTCTTTTGTGCTCTCTCCCCCTCTCTTTTGTGCTCTCTCCCCTCTCTCTTTTGTGCTCTCTCCCCCTCTCTTTTGTGCTGTCCCCCCTCTCTTTTGTGCTCTCTCCCCCCCTCTCTTTTGTGCTCTCTCCCCATCTCTTTTGTGCTCTCTCCCCCTCTCTCTTTTGTGCTCTCTCCCCCTCTCTCTTGTGCTCTCTCCCCCCCTCTCTTTTGTGCGCTCTCTCACTCTCTTTATCCCCCCTCTTCTGCTGCTCTCTCTATTCCCCTTTTTAGAGCTCTCAGTCTCTGTCACTTACTGCTACAGTCGGCATCTGGCCCCGCCCGCGTCACGCCCGGTCACGCCCAGCCACGCCAGTGTCACGCCCAGCCACGCCCACGACGCACCCGGCCACGCCCACGACGCACCCGGCCGGCCACGCCCACTCCACACGCGAAGCCAGAAGGAGCCGAGGAGGTCAGTTGGAAGGCCAGGTGTGTTTGTCCTCGCGCGCAGTCTCTACTGCGCATGACAGCTTCGGACAAACACACTTGGCCTTTTATTATATAGGATTTAAAAACATAAAAGTGGGTACTGTGTCTACAAATGCATTGGATTTCTGTAGACCCAAAACACAAAAACCGGATACAGCCCAGTAGTGCTGTCTGGTTCACATGCAGCTCACTAATCCCTGTCCATATCCTTCCGTACTAGAAGGAAGTACATGTCGCCGAAAATAGAAAAGAAGCAGAGTGCGCGAGCCAAATTGGTACTACTCAAAGCTCCGCCCATCGTGGGCGTTATCAAATGCGAAATCCCCATTAATATTGAAAAGGATCTAATGACGAAGTAAAGCAAAAAGAATCAACGCCAAATTGGTGACACTTGAGCTCCGCCCATTGTGGGCGTTGACAATGCGAAATTCCGGTCACCATTATTATAAAAAAAAACGGAACTACAGACCAATAGTCAATAAACATATTGAAAGTATACAGCCAAAATGGATCTATCCCTTGCTAACAAGCAACTTAGAATGTGGTGTGTTCAAAGCTCCAAGTAAGGCAAGGGGATCTATGTTTGTGTATGTTAAAAGGTCAAAAAGCTTTATTCCTGACACACTCTAGTGTGTATCCACACCATTAAATATAAATAAATATGAATAAAATGCACATATAAATACAGACAATAAGAACAATAAAACGTTCCAGTGGTCTATGAATACATTTTAGGGTAAAACAAGGTGGATTATACCCCAATGGTAATGCAATATTCTCAGGTGATAGTTATAGTGATATAAGTACACCAAAAATGATAACAAAAAAAATAATAAATGCACGTGCATAAAATGTGAGAAAAATGTTAAAAATTTGAAAAATTTAAAATTTAAAAATCAAAAATTAAAAATAATACACAATGTGTTGTCTTGACTTGATAAAGGCCAATATTTGGCCAAAACGCGTTGACAAGCAGCTTATAAGCATAATTCTAATCTAATTGTGGTTTAGACGCTCTGCACTATTTGTTTGTAATTTTACAGGTTATCCTCTAATATGGATATTTAGGATTCACTCAAGTTTAAAGGGGAACATTGGATTCTCATCACCAAGAAAGAACCTTCCACACTTCACCTTTCTAGGATCAACATCACTGGGTTCTTCACCATCAGGAAACAAGTTGGTTTCTAACATTTCATTATCCTTTGTTGAACAACATTGGGATATGTTTTTATTTGGATTGTGACATTGACTGTTACACACATCTTCATCTAACATTTATTTAAGTGTTTGATATTCACACTTTTTCATTCTGCATTTGTGACACTTACAGGACAACACATTGTGTATTATTTTTAATTTTTTAATTTTTCTCACATTTTATGCACGTGCATTTATTATTTTTTTGTCATCATTTTTGGTGTACTTATTATATCACTATAACTATCACCTGAGAATATTGCATTACCATTGGGGTATATCCTAAAATGTATTCATAGAATACTGTTTCAACAGAATAATGATCTAACATAGCATTGTTCAGTGGCCACTGGAAAGTTTTATTGTTCTTATTGTCTTATTGTTCGTATTGTCTATATTTATAACTGTGAATTTTATTCATATTTATTTATATTTAATGGTGTGGACACACACTAGAGTGTATCAGGAATAAAGCTTTTTGACCTTTAACACACACAAACATAGATCACCTTGCCTTTCTTGGCGCTTTGAACACACCACATTCTAAACTCTTCCTTTGGCTAGCTAGGTAGCCTTTGTTCAAAGCCATAGGTCACATCGGGTCCAGGTGCCATATCCACATATATCTATATTCATAACAAGCAACTTAGCCCATTTATTTGCATTCACCTCATACTGAGCGATTCCTCATTTCTAGCACAGACCCAGAGAAACACAAGCTCATAAGGAAAAGTCATAATCTCTCCTCAGCCCCAGTGCCTGCTAATAAGGTGCTGTCAAAATTGTCCTCCTTTACCAATAGGAGCCTCTATGTCCCATAAATTAAAGTGCTCCACTTCTTCTGAGATCTTATCCCCAGACCCAGAATAAAAAATCAGCACTTACCTTTTAATGCTGTCCGACAGCAGGACAGTCCAGCAGGCTTAAGAGGTCCTCTCCCTCCCATAGCCCTGTGGATAAAGATAAAGTTTGAGTCATCTTACTTAGGCTATCAGGATAAGGGCAGCATAAATTTATGGGAGGTGCAGTGAGAATTATGTCCCACAAGTTCCCATTGCTCTAAAGTCACCAAAAGCTCTACTGTAGAGACTGATATGGACTACGTCTACACCCTAGAATAAAGCAGCACACTCTGGCACTACTTTAAAAATAATAAACTCTTGATTGAAGAATCTATACTAACACCTCACTTTACCTCTTCCTATCACTAACACAGGCAAAGAGAATGACTGGAGTGGGAGGGAAGTGAGGAGCTATTTAACAGCTCTGCTGTGGTGCTCTTTGCCTCCTCCTGCTGACCAGGAGGTGAATATCCCATAAGTAATGAAGATGATCCATGGACTCATCATGTCTTTAAGAAGAAAACATAGCAACAACCGTTACCACATAAACAAAACAACGTGCAATCCCCAAATCACATAGTGCCTGCATACTGCCTATCAAATCCTATTTAAAGGATTACTAAACCACAGAAAGAAAAGCTGCAGAATATAAATAATGAATCTTTAAAAGTACAAAGGCTCCTATACCTAGAAGACAAAAAAAGCACTTACCTGCTGTCTAGCTGTCAGGCAGAAAGACAGCTCACAAGGCATGAAAGGACACAAACTCCTTACAGAGACCTGTGGAAAAAAGAAAGAACAGTAACCATCTCTGGATTTCTATACTTAGGGCAGCAAAATGTTAGGAAACAAAGTAAGCACCACCTTACAACTTCCTAACTGCTTAAAAGCCATCACTACTCTGCCGCAGAGATTGACGTGGACTACAGATATACCCAAATGCTTGCTTGCAGGGAAAACTATCCCCATAAAGGATCTCATTTCTTCAGACACCAAACTTCACCTCCTCCATTGACAGAGGCAAAGAGAATGACTGGGGATTATGGGAAGAGGAGTGATATTTAACAGCTTTGCTGTGGTGCTCTTTGCCGCCTCCTGCTGGACAGGAGAGATATTCCCACTAGTAATTGATGATGTCGTGGACTCACCATAGCTTAAGAAAGAAAAATACATTTAATAGTACAGTTATACTCATAATAACAACATCTAATAAAAATTAATTAAAAAAAATATTGCACAAAAAAGTTATAAGGGCTCAAAGATATGAGGTCTCTAGTTAAAAAAAAGGCAAAGGGCTTTCACATAGAGATACATACATATACATGTCTAAATATGTGTATGTATGTATATATACATATTTATATGTCTGTACATATGTAATTATATGTGTATATATATATATATATATATTTACAGACATATACACATAAATACATATGTACATATATATATATATATATATATATATATATATATATATCAATGTAAATATTTTCATAGGAAATTAGCACACCTAGGCAAGATTCCCCGCTCGCTTTTCCCCCAGAAATAACTCATATACAATGTTACCAATGCACAAGAGAATTCTGGGTAAGGTATGCAAATGAGATATGCAAATTCTCAGTTTTTTTGCTTCAAAAATACTGTTTTAACACAGCTATCCTTTTAACATGATTATAGCAGCAAATCAGAAATCACTCCTAGACAGCCTGTTTTGTTCTATTTTGAACTCATCAGTAGGAGATAGATTTCTGGTTGCTTCATTGATAAAGCTATTTTCAAGGTTAAACCAAAATTCATTAAAATTATGGGGGGAGATAAAAAAACTGAAATTAAAATCCTCCATGTCTCAAAATTAAATCAATGTAAATATTTGCATAGGAAATTAGCACACCTAGGCAAGAATCCCTGCTCGCTTTTTCCCCAGAAATACCTCATATACAATGTTACCAATGCACAAGAGAATTCTGGGTAAGGTATGCAAATTAGATATGCAAATTCTCCGGGGTTTTTTTAGAACGAAACAGGCTGTCTAGGAGTGATTTCTGATTTGCTGCTATAATCCTGTTAAAAGGATAGCTGTGTTAAAACAGTATTTTTGAAGCAAAAAAACTGAGAATTTGCATATCTCATTTGCATACCTTACCCAGAATTCGAATATGCGATCGGGTTTGCTCGCGAGTAGGTTTCCCCCCCCCCTTTTTTTGGTCCTTTGACCTTTATGGGGAATGCATTAACGTGGTTGCAATATTCTATCTTTGGCTTTTTGTGCACATGGGGTTAGCGCACAAGCGAAAACATTTTATTTTCAACTTATAATACGAATGTTACCCGGCACATGCAAAAAAATTACTTCTAGCGGACTTAGCACTCGAGTGGGAGCAATAAATACCACTCCACTCATAATCTGGCCCTTAACCAGCATATACATCAAATCAAAAGCACCACAATGGGGCCCCCCTTGTATGCTGTGCCCTTGGTCCAGATCCTATTGCGTCAATGCTCAATTCGCCCCTGATAATGGCCCTTTAACTATGTTCTAATTCCCTTTGCAGCAGTTATACACAAATATATATGCAAACATTAGTACAATAATAATGTTTTTTTAACACATGAGAGCATTTTCATATTGTGCTTTTATATCCTATTAATTTAAAACAATTAATTAATTAATTTAAAAAAATGTTATTGACATGTTTAAATAATTTCCTTTATTTAAATACTAGAATATATTTAGTAAAATGTCCCTTCAACTTGTAAACAAAAAGGTCAAGAATTTTTAACATTTTTGCTATCACTCCATTTAAACAGAAATAGAACCTTATTTTTTTTTTTTATTTACCTATAAAACTATCTATTTTTTAAGTAGACAACCCAAGGTTTTTATCTGTGCCCATTTTGTTATATTTTGTGCCACCATTTCATCACCAGATGTGATCATATTAAAATAAAATGTGAATTTTTTTTCAGAAACATTGGGTTTCTCACTGAAACGATTTACACAAAATAAGACAAATGGCTTAAAATCTTCTCTGAGATCAACCTTTGTTCACAAATAGCAGACTGGCTTTGCCATTGCTTTTTGGTAATTAGAAGGCTGCTAACTGCAGCTGTGTACCACACTTCTGAAATGTCCAGCTTTGAAGGGTTTAATTAGTTAGCCGGTAAGGGTAATAGAATTATAATGTAGGTATTATCCTCCCACCTCCCTACCTGATCCCTCGTCTTAGGTGCAGGCAGACAAGTCTGCCAGTATGACATTTTATGGCTTTTTTAAAAAAAATATTATTTTTATTTTACCTTACCCTCCCATCTCCCTATACCCTTCCAAACAGCCCTCTACCCCCTAATAATGATATCTGTTTGCCAGTACCCATTTATATGTATTTTTTATTTATTATTTATGTGAGTATCAGTGTGCTAGCAGTAACTGTGTATCAGTGAGCTAGCAGCACCTGTGTGTCAGTGTGTATCAGTGAGCTAGCAGTACCTGTGTATCAGTGTGTATCAGTGAGCTAGCAGTACCTGTGTATCAGTTTGCTAGCAGTACCTGTGTATCATCGTGGCTGTGTCTGTGGTGGGGGCCACTGTCACCAGCAGTAGTTCTAGAGAAATAAGTGGACGGCATGTTGTTCCAGTGGTTAGGACCAGCAGTGTTGGCAGTGGTACTTACCTTCCTTTCTTGAATCTCAGCCACAGCCACCAGCTGAGACAAAAACTTGAGTGTTTGGAATGTTTAGGTCCTGACATGTGGCCAGTGTTACACGTAAATTATTTATTACTGAATCTGACCGACTTAAAAAATGTTGCATTGCAAGTACCGCCAGCATTGCTACTGTGACTAACCACCAGAATTGTCCATAGCCAACTATGGCAGGTGTTAGAGACCCTGAACCCACTACACCATGTCTGAAAAATAGTGAAAAAGTAGAGGAGTGCAGACAACGATTAAAGTGTAGAGCCAATACTTTATTATAGCCGCATTCAATATATATATATATATATATATATATATATATATATATATATATATATCTATCTATATACACACAAGATAGACGAAAATGCCAGGCACATCAAAGAATATAAATACAGTCCTCTGCAAAATACAACACTTGGATTGCTCAAACCAGACTAGGTAACTGCTGGTTGGATAAGAGAGACAGGAACCCTGCTTCCAAACGAAGTAATGCTGCACCGCCGAGAAATCCACTAGGTCTGCTGAGTTCAGTGTCAGACTAAAAAACACACCCTCGACTCTAGACCAATAGGATCCTCACAATACACATGAGGACCTACGGAAGCCTCACAGGGCTAAAAAGAAATGCAACTTGTTCTACGCGTTTCATCCCGATCAACGGGACTTTCTCAAGAATGCTTAACAAGTGGCGCTATGTCCCTAATAAAGAGGAGCAAATAGATATGCCTCCTAAAATAACCTATCCTGAATTGAATATTGGGTAATAATAACAATGTTAAGGGGGCGTCAACCTGAGTTAAAACAATAAATACAAATGGATAAGACAGGTCATCCCAACTTGTAAAAATTCAATCAATATAAAACCGGAACGATCAGATAAATTGGATATAAAAAGACTACATGAAAGTGTGCAATGTATATGCCTAATAATTATAAAATCAATAAAATGAGCAGGCACTTGGCGCCAATTGTAAACATGTTAATAATAAATATGAACATATAGATGAGTACCTACAATGTGTATACACAAAATAAACATATAAGAAAAAATACATTAAAATGGATAGTAGAGAGGGCGGAGCGAGCGACCGACCAAGATGGTCGCAGCACACTGAGGCTCCGTGAGCAAGTTGGGTGTATAGCTCAGTAAAAGCTGTCTAATCCCTCCCAAGACCTTTGCTTCAGGCATGTGAAGGGGTTGCAAAGCCCCGCTGAACAACTTGAGCTGCCTCCGGATTGCCTACCTGGCCGGAACAACGTTGACGCTGGTGATCAGACCTGAGGCCTATATGGAAAGGCGCCTATGCTGTTGCGCTCATTCTCCCGACCAGGCCCATTCTAACACAGCGGGCACTTACAGCGGGCCACCGGCTGTTCTATCTGGGGCTACAGATTGCCGCAGACTACCAATTCCTGGCTGAGGCGGATAATGATAGAAAATGGGATGCCTCACATAATCGAAATTTGATGCAATACATCCCTTACTGGACTGAGGGCTGCTAAGAACGGATGGCCACGTGGAGCTGAACAGTGTGAGTACAATGCTAACATGTAAACCCTAATGCTGACATGTATGCTACCTAGAAGAACTATATTATCTCCCAGATCTGACCTATAGAGGTGACAACCTCAACTCAGCTTTCATCACCTACATAGGATCAGTAAACGCTTCACCCCTACCCTGAGGCAGTGCAAGTAGTAAAATCCTGAGGGATATAGAACAGCTTATATCTCTGGAGCACATATATACAAGATCACTGATCTATAACTGTTTAAGACTTCACATATATATATATTTTTTTCTTTCCTCTACATCCCTTAATAAATAAGATATTGCACACTGGGACTAAAACTCTGGTTTGTTCAAACGGCACTGCTTGCTATTCCCCTGGAGCACATAGCCCTCTCCCCTTTCCTGCTGCTCCAGATAACAGCAGGTCATATCACCTATTCCCTTTGCCGCGATCACCCTGTGAGGGTAAACTCCCCGGGGGCTGTGGGGTTCCAAGGGCACATCTGCCAACTATATTTGCAGGACTTGAGATAAAATACCTTTGTTAATACTGTGCCTGTGACTTATCTTTTAAGATGTCTCAAAGGAGAGCTCAAAAGAATGAAAAAGGACAAAAACTGCCGTTAAATACCCAGAGCACTGTTAACATATTTTTTAAGCACACAGAACAAGCTATAAACAAAAGAGACTCAGGAACCCAGCAGGTACATATAGAGGAAAGCCAATGTGACATAACTGATAATTCCAGCTGCCCCTCTCCCCCAGCACAGATGAGCAGAGAAGACTCCCCGATTACCTACAAGGCAATGGAAGCGCTCATAGAGCAGGTTAAATCCTGCATTAAAGATGAGTGCGCAGACTTAAAGAAAGAGATTAATGACCTGGGACGCAGAGTTGACTCCCTTGAGGAGCATGAATATATTATGTCACAAAAAGTAGCAAGTCTGTCATCGAAGCAATCCCAGCAGACTCAACTGGTAATGGCGCTAGAAGATAAAATCGACGACTTGGAGAATCGTTCTAGGCGAGGCAATCTCCGATTCAGGGGAATCCCTGAGACGGTACTGAACAATGATCTTCAAGAATACTTGCAAGCCCTTTTTGCAGAAATGATGGAAAGCCCTGAAGAAGACAGCCCAGCTATCCCACTGGATAGAGCCCACAGGGCGCTACGTCCTAAACCAGCAGATGATGCTCCCCCTAGAGACATTATAGTTCATTTCCAACATTACAAGCAAAAGGAGGAACTGTATAACATTGCCAGAAAACAGCAAGCATTGTCTTTTAGGGGCCATAGGATCCAGGTCTATCAAGATCTATCAATAAGAACCCTCCAAAAGAGGAGAGACTTTCTGTTTTTGACCACTCACTTACGTGCCTTACATATCCCTTACAGATGGGGTTTCCCTACGTCAATAATAACCACGAAGAATGGGAAAAGATTGAATGCACATCAATGTCTGACGTGGGGAGATTCTGCAATCTGCTAAACATTTCTCTGCCTGATAGGGGTGATCCGCAGCCCTACCAGAGGCCTTCAGGTGAGCAAAACAACCCAAGATCTCAAAGGCGCCAAGGCCCGGAGCTGCCAGCTCCACAACACAAACGTAGACAAACCACCTTGCCCTCATCTGATGATATAGAATTAGAGGCTCCAGGATGAACTTCTTTGACGGCCCGCGCAGGGTTCCGCCCTTTAAGTCGCTAAGGGGCTAGGATATAGCCCAATTGCTACACCTCCTAAAGAGAACTTTTTAAAAGGACCTACAGAGACAAGACAATTTCTATTTTTTCTTTTTTGCAGGTCCTGGACCAATCTGGAAAAGATGGGCCTGCCTTTAATTTGGCAGGAGGGTAACATTAAAGATATGTTCTAAGTTATTGATTAGAATTGTTTAGCGATCACCAGGTTATCTGATGTCTGCACCTAGAATGTCATTTATGTCGTAAGAGTAAGCTGTTTCGATATGTTTTCTTAATGCTCTCGATAAGTTAGTTATCCTGCTGCACTATGCAACAGCACCCTGAGTTTGAATAGTAGTAATGTATTGCTCACGTCATGTTTTAATGTTACTGTTCTAATTATATGCAACAAGCACTGTTTAAGTTATACTTTGCTTAAGACAGGATAGATCTCTTAATATGTTTGTATTCTAAATAATGCACAATGTAATTAATGCAACAGCATAAGTTAAGGTCTATTTCTGCCATGACTACCATTGTTACACTATTATCTAATGACTTCACCACATTGCCCTCACAGACTGACTGCATCAGACATTGACTCACCTATCATGATGTCAGGGATAATTAGTGGCTTAGGCCGCTTGTGATTTTAATAGCTGAGAGACACCCGGCTTGCACTAAAGCCCCCAAGCTCACCCACAGATAGTAAGGAGCTGTGCGGACGCTGCACTGTCACAGGCCCTGAAAATTTTATTTGTAACCAATCTCCCCTGAGCTATTCACAGCAATTTATTGCCTCCCTTTTACTCCCTTTTCCCTTTTATTTTCTTCCCCCTTTTTACCTAATTGACTGGGTATCCTATTAGCTCTTGCTGGATTAGTCCATTCACCTTTTAGGAGTAACTAGTTCAACACAGACATGCCGACAAACAAGGGGAAAGGCATATTAACACTAGCAACCCAAAATGTGAAAGGCTTCTTGTCAGCTGAAAAAAGGTCTATTGCCTATTATGATTTCTATAAGAAAAATCTAGATATAGTTATGCTCCAAGAAACCCATTTCAAAAAACACGCTGAACCCACACTCTCGACAAGATATTATGACAAACACTTTTGTAATTCCGGCCCACACAGGAAGAAAACGGAGTGTGCATATCTATCAAACGCAACATCCCCTTTGAGCTACTACAAAAACACACTGATAAGGAGGGTAGGATCCTAATCTTGGTTGGCCTATGTTATGGGATTCCCGTCACCCTGGTTAATGTGTACGCGCCAAACAAACCCACCCCAAATTTCTTTAGGTCCTTGGCCAACATCCTACTAGATATCGCTAAGGGCCCGATAATTCTGGGGGGCGATCTCAATTTCCCTATGAACCCCTCCATGGACACATCCACTGGGAAGTCATATCTACGCCACCACTCCTTGAAAAATAATTATGCAGCTCTCCAGAGTGTGAATTTATTTGACACTTGGAGAGTAACGCACACGAATAGGAAAGATTTCACCTTCTTCTCCCACCCCCAGCATTCCTACTCCAGACTAGATTATATCCTATGCAACCAAGCACTCTTGACAAACCTTATTCACTCTAAAATATCCCACACACCCTGGTCAGATCACAGCATGGTTATCACCAAGTTCAACTGGTATAAAGCTTCTCAAGGTACCTTTAATTGGAGATTAAACGACACTATTCTCACTAATCAAGAAACCATTGGAGAACTTAAAAAGCTCTCAGAGGAATACTTCTCCTTTAACAAGCCTGAGGACACATCAGCCGCAACCAACTGGGAGGCTTATAAATGTTTTATACGTGGGGTACTGATAAAGCACAACGTTAAACAGCGTAAACTTAGATCTGCCCAGTTCACTTTACTGACAGATGATCTTGCTAGGCATGAGTCTATTCATAAATTAGACCCAACCTCCCCCACAAAACTCGCCACTCTCATGGAGGCAAGAGACACCCTTAACAACTTCCTTATACGGAATGCACATATGAGAGCCCTAACTACCAAAGCCAAATTTTTTATAGAGAATAATAAAGCAAGTCGCTTGCTGGCCAGGTCACTCAAGAAACAAAAGTATGCTAATTTCATCAGGTCCATTACGCAATCCCCTGGAGTGACTGTTAGTAATAATGACGAGATTGCAAATTCATTTATCTCTTACTACTCCAAACTATATAACTCAAGATCCCCATCGTCTCTAGATAGATCACAACTCATAGATTCATACCTAGCAACTACAGATATGCCGTCTATAACAGACGACAATAAGACATTTTTAAACTCCCCAATAACTCTACAAGAAATCATCACCACTATCAAGGCACTACCCAATGGCAAATCCCCTGGCCCCGATGGCCTTACGGCTAAATTCTACCAGTTACTACTAGAACACATAAGCCCACAACTCCACACACTGTTCACTGCCGTGGACCAGGATATAACTTTTCCAGAATCCCTACTTGAGTCTTTAATTACCGTCATACCCAAACCAGACAAAGCAACTGATCTAGTGGGCAACTACAGACCAATTTCACTTATTAATATATATACGAAGATCTATGCTAAGATCCTTGCAAATAGGTTAAATGATATATTACCAAAAATTATTCACCCAGACCAGGTAGGCTTTATCAGGGGCCGAGAAGCCAAGGATAACACAATTAGACTGTTGCACTCCCTACAATACATCCACGATTATCACATTCCACTAGCCTTACTCTCCACAGATGCGGAGAAAGCTTTCGACAGGGTGGACTGGCAATTTATGTGGAAAGCCCTGTCGAAATTCGGTCTCCCAAATTTATTTATCAATAGAATTCGGGCCCTATACCACAGCCCAAGCGCTAAAATTAAAATAAATGATACCATCTCCCAAGCATTTCCCATCTCTAATGGAACACGCCAGGGTTGCCCCCTGTCACCCTTACTATTCGCCCTCACAGTGGAAATCCTTGCAATACAGATCAGACACAACGTAGAAATTAGAGGCCTGGACTTTGGCACTGTCAACCAGAAGTGCCTGTTATTCGCGGATGATGTGATCCTCACGCTGCAGTCCCCAGAGACGACATTACCGGCCTTAATTGAAACACTTGAGGAGTATAAACAAGTCTCAAACTTCTCCATTAATATGGAAAAATCTGGCCTAATCCCATTTAATTTACCACCACAGGGAGTAGAAGCCATAACACGCCTCACAAAATTCACTATCACTGATAAACTTAAATACCTGGGCTTGGTGATTCCGAAAGACACCCGCAAACTATTCTCAGACAACTACATAGCACTCCAAGAAAAGGTCAAAAGACTGTTAGACTCATGGCATAGACAGGGACATCTATCTTGGATAGGCAGGATCAATACCATCAAAATGATGATAGTCCCTAAATTCCTATATCTTTTTCAGACCCTCCCGATGGCCTTGCCAAACACTTATCTCAGAGCGCTAGGGAAAATGATAAACTCATTTATATGGGCCTATAAGAGACCTAGAATAGCACAACACACCTTGGGCTTGAGCAGAGATGATGGTGGTCTTAATGTCCCTAACCTCACTAATTATTACAGAGCAGCTCATTTATCGAGAATACTATCTTGGAATCACTCCCCCCCTGATAAAGTATGGATACAGATGGAATGCCATCTTTCTAGAGTTAACAGTTTGAGAGATTTAGCCTGGCTACCGAAACATTCCAGACCTCAGACGCCATACCTCAATAGCTACATTAAAGCTACTCTTGATAAATGGGACTGTGTCCTTACCCATACCAGGGGAGTATCCACCTCGGTTTCCCCTCTGACTCCGTTGCTGGGTAACCACCTATTCCTACAACACGACCTATTCACACGCACCAGCACAAATATACCGCTACAAAACCTGCCTATATATTTACTCCTAGGCTCGTCTGGCATTAAAGAAAGGGCCTTGCTCTATGAAGAGCTGGGGTCTCCCTTTCAAAACTGGTATGCGTATTTTCAAATCAGACATGCCATCCATAGTAGCCCTTTCAAACAAGATATTCAAAGACCAATGACACAATTCGAACAACTTTGTACCAACTCTCAGATCAAAAAAGCACACTTGTCTAGGATGTATAATATCCTACGGGGCTCCTTCCCAGGACAACGCCCTGCATACCTGATGAGGTGGAATGAGGAAGTGTTAAATGACTTAACCGATGAAGATTGGAAGCGATGCTTCCATTCTATACACACATCCTCTACCTCCCTAATTTTGGCTGAAGCGAACTATAAAATTATAGCTCGCTGGTACCTAACTCCCCAGCGCCTGCGAACCATCTACCCCAACGCCTCTTCTAGTTGCTGGAGGAGATGTGGAGAGGTGGGATCTATGACCCACATTTGGTGGTCTTGTCCTGACCTAGCCGGCTTTTGGCCACAAGTTGAGCAGAACATGAACCAGGTGTTGGGTACTAATATATCTCTTAATGCATGCTCCGTTCTTCTACATCATGTCCCTCAGATCCCCTGCGCATATCGTAAAAAACTGTTTCTGTTAATGTTGACATGTGCTAAAAGACTGATTCCCAGACTCTGGAAGACACAGGAGATACCCTCCATTTCTAAATGGATTCTGGAAGTAAACCATGTGCTGACCCTTGAAGAGATGCACTATTCCTACGCTGGGAAGCAAGACTTTATAGCCAACGTATTATTCCTGTGGGAACAGAGACCCCATTCCCAACTGACAGTTCGGTAACACCCCCCTTGTGCCTTTCTTTCCCATGTAACTGACCAATCCACAGTAGTGAAGGGCAATGTGTACAATATGATGAGAAATATAAAGCCCAGTCTCGGTTATGTTAATTCAACATGTTGGAAAATTGAAAAGTTGTACATGCGATAGGATCTCTTTTTCCCCTTCCCCATTTCCCCTCTTTCTTTACCCCTTCCCGTCCCCATCCCTCCCCCTTAATTTTGAAAATAATGGGTCAATATTGCCTCAAAATGTATATGTATTCAATTGTTATCTTGCTGTTCAGAGGAATATCACCTTGTTGTCAAATTGTTATACCCAATAAAAACTATTTAAACATAAAATGGATAGTAGAATACCAGTGAATATGTATAAAATGGGGTTAAAAAACAATAGATCAATACATAATTACTAAATCAGGAAATAAATTAATTAAGATTACTGGGCAATAAATGATTACTAAATGAATGCATTTTAGACAACCTATATAATAAAAGTAATCACACAAGTTACATACATCAAATAAATAATTGAATGTTTATACACACAATATTGAATACCCTACTATCAATCACAAATAGGAGGATTCAATATTGTATATGAAAAAATAGAGAACAATATATCATGAAATAGATACTGTATTAAAAATTAGTTTAAAAAACTATGCATTGTATAAATACTATATGAATGTAAATCAAATGGACACCTCTTAAAAACCTACAGAAAAGAACTGATTACCGTGACTATCATATTTTTATAGAAAAGCTTGAATATCGAGTTCAATATTTAACCCCTTGGTCCAAAAAGTTTCTTGATCCAAAAAAATTCTCTTTGTCTCAGTCTCAATAATCTGTTGGTATCCCATCTATCAAGAGCAACCCATTCTACAATGTTTATAGTAAGATCATTAGGATTTTGATTGTGGAACATTTTGAAATTATATGATACACTATGATTTTCAAAACCTACTTCAATGTTCCTGATGTTGTTCCCTTAATCTATTCTTGATCTTTCTTTTAGTTCGACCAATATAGATTTTACCACACTAACAGGTTAACTGATACACAACATAGGTGGTATGACAAGTACATCTGCTTTTGCATTTGTAAATTTTACTTCCATCAAAATTAGAAAACCTGGTATTATTCTGTCCAATACAGGAACACATTACACAATCCTTTTGTTTGCATGGATATAAATCTGAGGCTGCCCCGCACCAGTTAACTATTTGGCCAGATACAAGTGGCTGTCTATATAATTCTTTATATCCCTGTTTTTCCTAAAAATAACTTCAGGTTATCACCTAAAACTTTACCCAAAACAGGATCCAATTGCAAAACATTCCAATGTTTGTTTAGTATATTTTTAATTTTATAATGTTGGTTAATGTATCTAGTTACAAATTTTGGATTGTTGTCTTTTGGACATCTGCTTTGTTGGTTACATTTGGACTTGTTCTTTATTAGTTCAGATTTGTCCATACTGGCTACCTTACTTTGAGTATCTTTTAAGAGATGTAAATTATATCCTTTCTCCAAAAATGTGCTGGTTAAGATCTCTGCTTCTTTATTAAAATCCTCTACACTAGTGGAATTGCGTTTCATCCTCTGATATTGTCCTAATGGGATTTTTTTTTCCATTTCTTCAAATGTCCACTGTTGGCATTGAGTAGACTATTTTATCAGAAGGTTTCCGAAAATTCCTTACTGCTACAGTATCAGTGGAGGTATCATGATATAGAATAAGATCCAAAAAAGGGATTGATGTAGGTGAAGTATCATGTGTAAATTTTAAATTATAACTATTACCTTTTATATAAGTAATAAAACTAGTAATTTCCTCCATGGGGCCTTTCCATATAAGTAAAATATCATCTATAAACCGATAATATTTGACAATATTTTTTCAAAGGGATTATTACTCCAAACCATACTATTTTCGAAGTGGGAAATAAACAAATTAGCATACGATGGGGCAACTGTAGTCCCCATCGCAGTCCCCTGTATTTTTTTGTAATATACCCCTCAAATAAAAAATAATAATGGGTTAAAATAAAGTAGATTGCATCAACAATAAATTGAATCTGTTCATTAGGTCATTTGCTCTTACTAAGTATATATTTAACAACAGATGTACCTAATCCATGGGGTATGTTGGTATATAGGGCAGATGCATCACATGTTACCCATACATAGTCATGTTCCCAGAAAAAAACTTCCATTTCCTTAATAACATCTATTGTGTCTCTGAGATAGGCCCTTGTGTCAACCACCAAGGGTTGAAAAAAAGAATATATTTGGATAAATTATCACAAAGAGAGCCTATCCCAGAGACAATGGGTCTACCAAGTGGATTCAATGGATCCTTGTGCACCTTAGGTAGATGATAAAAACTTGCTATTTTGGGTGCAACCTCATATAAAAATTTGTATTCCTCCATGTTTAAAGTATTCATGGATTTAGCCTCCATTTAAAATATAAATAATTATTTTTTAAACTCATCAGTAGGATTAAAAGTTAAAGCTAAATATGTGTTGTGATCTTTTAAGTGACTGTGGGCTTCTCCCAGGTAGTCTTTCCTATTTTGGACAACAATTCCTCCCTTGTTGTCTGCAGTCCTGAAAAGAATATCTGTAGTGGTACTTAAAGGGACACTAAACCCAATTTTTTTCTTTCATGATTCAGACAGAGCATGAAATTTTAAGCGACTTTCTAATTTACTCCTATTATCAATTTTCTTTGTTCTCTTGCTATCTTTATTTTAAAAGCAGAAATGTAAATCTTAGCAGCCAGCCCATTTTAGCTTCAGCACCATGGATAGCGCTTGCTTATTGGAGCATTACATTTACCCACCAATAAGCAAGCATAACCCAGGTTCTCAACCAAAAATGGGCCGGCTCCTATGCATCACACTCCTGCTTTTAAATAAAGCTAGCAAGAGAACGAAGAAAAATTGATAATAGGAGTAAATTAGAAAGTTGCTTAAAATTGCATGCTCTATCTGAATCAAGAAAGAACAAATTTGGGTTTTGTGTCCCTTTAATTGCTTAAGAGCCAACCTCTCTTCCTTCGACAGATTATCTTTACAATACATAGTTTGGAAGTTAGGTATTTTAGATACAGAGTCAATGTCCTGACAAACTAATCTATTAAATATTTTGATGAACTCAGTTTAGCTTTGTAAGGGATAGAAGATTGATTTCCATTTAAGAGAACAATGCTGTATTGGGAAATCTTCTCCATCTTCATAAGTAGATAACCCTGACAAATTCAAATCCTCCAAGACATTTGATGAAGCCTCACTGATCTCTAGATCCTCAAGGATTTTTAAAATTTCTGCATCATTAGTAACTGAGTTAAATTCTTGATCAAAAGTATCATTAATCGTGTTTTTGGAAAAATAGCGCTTTAGGGTAATATTCCTTATAGACCGTTGTACATCAATATATAAGTCAAAATAATTGGGGGGCTGGTGGGTGCAAAGTTTAAACCTTTTATAAGTAATGTGAGTTCATTTTTGGAAAAAGATTTATCTGATAGATTAAATATCATTTTCATTCCTTGCTCTAATTCCCCCTCTCTCTGTTTCTTTTTTCTTGATTTTTCTCCCCCTCTACTTCATATAAATCTGCCTCTTCTAAAGGACGTTTGGGATTTCTCTGCTGTAATGGCTGATATTGTTGGGGTTTTCTCAAATACCCCCCCCCCCCCCTCTTGTTGTCTCCAGGGTGGAACCCCTAAAAAATGATTCTCACTTTTATTTAGAGAACTTTAAGGAGCTTTTTTAGGTGTATTCTGGCAGTTGTAATTGCCCCATTTAGGTTTAGCCCCTTGTTGATGCCAATGTGGGGGTTGGGGATAATGGTTTAATCCAGAGAATATATAGATGAGTACCTACAATGTGTATACACAAAATAAACACATAAGAAAAAATACATTACAATGGATAATAGAATACCAGTGCATATGTATAAAATGGGGATATAAAACAATAGATCAAAACATAATTACTATATCAGGAAATAAATGAATTAAGATTACTGGGCAATAAACGATTGCTAAATGAATGCATTATAGACAACCTATATAATAAAAGTAATCACACAAATTACATACATCAAATAAATATTTGAATGTTTATACACACGATATTGAATACCCTGCTATCAATCACAAATAGGAGGATTCAGTATTGTATATTAAAAAATAGAGAACAATATATCATGAAATAGATACTGTATTAAAAATGAGTTTAAAAAACTATGCATTGTATAAATACTATATGAATGTAAATCAAATGGACACCTATTAAAAACCTACAGAAAAGAACTGATTACCGTGACTATCATGTGCTATCTCTAACTACCTTTAGCAGAAAGGCGATACCATCACTTTACCATTCCTGTGTGGCAATTGTGAAGGAAGGGCTGTCAAAGGCTGCTGGGAAGAGCCTGCACTTCCCTTCCAACATATGGATTTCATCCAGTGCAAAGAATGCCTTCCTATCGTTGACAGCGCACTGGTGGCAGCTCAACACCTTCTGGGGAGAGAACTGTGGCTGAAAGGAAAGTACAGGAATAACAGAGAGGTTATTGATCAACAGCATACCTCTGCAAATATATTGGAAGGCATGAAAAGAATGCTGGAGTGATGGGTTGGAGAGCAGGCTGAGACAAATGTTCAAATGGGGTTCATAGTTGCAGATGGATCAGCGAACATGGTGAAATCCCTTCGAGATGGGGATTTTGTGAGTGTCTGTTGTGTGGTGCACATCCTATATCTGGTGGTAAAAGTCTCTCTCCCAAGAGACGTTGAGGGTAGGCTAGCTAGCATAATTGCACTGTGTTGTAAGATCACTGGACACTTCCACCGCAGTGTGAAGGCTAGCCAGAAGCTGAGGGAAGAACAAGTCAAGGCAGGTCTGCCCCAGCACCACCTTGTTGAACATGTGACTACCCACTGGAATTCTGCTTTAGACATGCTTGAGCATATCCTTGAACAGCAGAGGGCAATACACTCCAAGAGAACATTGGGGTGACAAAGCCTCTTGGCAGAGATGAATGGCTGACGACCGAGCAGGTAGCAGAAGTCCTTAAGTCAATCAGAGATGCCACTCAAGACATAAGAAATGATAGTGCAAGTCTAGGTCAAGTACAACCAATATTTCAACAACAAATTTGGCACTATGGCCAGCTTCCTTCATGACAGCAAGGATCTACCTGGGCACAGGCCCTATGTCGAGCTAGCCTCTTTGATAAGAAGCTAAAGCAGGAGTTAAACAACGCTTGAGCGACTTGCTTGACACAATGCCACATTACATGCTGGCTACCCTCTGTGTTCCAAGGGTGAAGGGTTTGGAGGGAGAAGCTTGTAAAAAAGTAAAAGAACTTCAAAGAGAAAGGAGTATGTTTAAAGAGGGAGAAAATGAGGGGCATGAGGAATCTCCTTGTGGCAGTGGATGCAGCAGTACCCAACTTTCTTCCTCTTCATTTTCCTTTACTGAGACCTGAAAGGGCAGAAAACCATCCAATTTTTGGCCCGAGACCTGGATAATGTAGTCTGGCCAACCCATATCCCTATAAATGAGAGTAGTGTTACAGATACGATGAAAGTCTACCTCTGGGAAACTCCATCACCTTCTACTTCTGATCCATTAGTATACTGGGTTTAGAAGTCTACGTTTTGAAAGGCCCTCTTGGTAGTTGCCCAAGAGCTGCTTTCATGTCCATCCATCAGCCTCATCTGTCATGGCTTTAACCCAACCTTTATGGTACAGATGACTTTTTTTAAATTCAATGTTCCAAAGATAGCATATGCTGTGTTTCATTTTGAGGCAGATTGAATTCAGGCAAAGTGTAAACTTTTTTAAGGGAAATATTTAAACAATTAAATCCATTATTAACACATTAAATGTGACAAAGTTTTCACATTGCTTGCTTGGGTCTATTTGGGTTGTGTGTTGTGTAGTACAATATCATTTGCCCACTGCCAGGGGTGGGACCCAAGGTCTTAGCACCAATTACTTACACTTGTATATAGTGCTGTTCTGCTCTTATGTCCACAAGCTGCCTCCTTCCATACCATGAGTTTTTTGAGGATACGACACTCAGTCTGTGACTGTTTAAAAACATATATTCAATTCAATCCTTTGCCCATCGCTAGGGTGAAGGAAACAAGGTATCAGCACCAATTACTGAGACTTTGAAAGAAGTGTTCTACTCCTGTGTCCACAAGCTACCTGCCTTCCGCACCATCATTTTTTTTAAAGATACTACACTCTTGTTGTGACTGTCTGATGTCTGTTGTTTACCAAACATATTTAATTCAATCGTTCACCCACCATCAGGATGAGGGACCAGCTCTCAGAGCCAATTACTGAGACTATCTTCCTGCTACTGCCACCCTACACTCTCTAAAAATGCTGCCTGATTTCCTCCACACCTTGAGTTCTTACACACTACACTTTGGGTGCTAAATTTAATAAATATCCTTTCCACCCACCACCAGGATGAGGGACCAGAGAGTTTCAGTGAGCAATAACTAAGACTATCTTCCTACTGTTGCTGCCACCCTACACTCTCTAAAAATGCTGTCTGACGTCCTCCACATCATGAGTTCTACACACTACAATCTGGGTGCTAAAATAAAAAAATATCCTTTACCCACCGCCAGGATGAGGGACCAGAGAGTTGTGATTTAAAATCTTAGAGCTAGTAATTATTGAGACACTAAGACCTCTACATCTTTCATCTTCATCCTTCCAAAAACCAAATAATAACCTACCTTTGTAACTATCTAGCGCTACTATCATTAACCTTTAAACCAAACCAACCTCTCTAATGAAAAACTAGTATTACTCTACTCATCTCATTCTCTAGTCTCTCTCATCTCTACTACTAGTACTAACCATTCACCTTCCCTAACAGAGTGTCAGTATTAACAAAAGCATAAACATAACCTAACCAACTGCCCATAATTAATAAGTAATAACTTACTGAAGCAACAGTTACTGACTCTACTAGTAACTAACCAAACCCTAAACAACTTAAAAATAACCTTAACCAGCCAATAGCAAGAAACTAGTAGTATTGCTAGTACTAACTATTAGTAGTAGTAAAAATATAAATTAATTTAATACAAGAACTATTAACCATAGAAAAACTGCCCCCATTTGATCTTGCAATCTATTTTAATATCATCTAATTAAATATCATCATTTATCTATTTTTATGCATCCACAGATGGTGTCACCAGGGATTTACCAAGGCCAACATTTTTGGTTACATTGTCGTATGATGTTCTTGTGGAAAAGAAGAATCAACATTCACCGGATTATGAAGCATTTGGATAGATGGTACAAAGATGTTCACCATGCACATTGCACAGCTCTCATTTCTAACAAATATATTTCTCTGTTATTCACAATCTATCTTGAATCATTTCCAAATTCAGAAAGACATGTAACCTAACCAAGAATCACAGCATCAAGCCAACTTCACCAGGAGGAAGAAAGGTATTGTGATAGTCCAGGTAAGTTTTACTACTAATACTTTTTCATCATATTTTTCAAAATTAACCTAACCTTCCTATTCCTATCCTTACATTCATTTAATCTCTTTCTACTGTACTTACATTCATTTAACCACCTTAATGTAACCCATAACCAATAACAAACTATTACTAAACTCCATCTCATCATCATTCTATTCTTCCAAACTCGTACTAAAACCTTAACTAATCTACTAAATCTAGTACTTCTACCTAATATCATTATGGCATTACTTAATACTTATTAATTTAATAACTGTGTGCAAAAGTGATATGAAAGTGATATGAATGTTGTGTGTGAGGAGGATAGATTGTTGATGATTGGGCATGTGAGAGTTTGTGTGTAACAATGGTTCTTGCATGACACAATACCATGGTGTTACTGATACTCAACCAATGAGTGTGTGTGTGGTATGGGATTGTGTGGACACAGTAAAAATGGTTGATGCAATAACATGGTTTAATGACACTACATGAGTAGCACCACATTGAGCTAATTCAACCAACAATTATGTGTGGTGTGGAAGGAAAATGACTGTGTGTGATATGTATGAATGTGACTGTGTGTGTTGTATTTGTTCTTTGTTTTAATAATTTCTAACCTAAATAGAAAGTATTGGCAATGGCTAAAGTGGCTAGCCTTCACACCACACTGGACTTTTCAGTAATCTTACAATAGCACTCTATAATGTTATCTGCCTGTCTGGTAGTGGTGATAGCAGGAGGATTAGATGTAGCCCTTGCAGAGTAATGGACTGGAACTAGTGCACAAACAATAACATCAATATTTTTTTTTCATCAATGGTTCGAGTAGAAAACAGGAAGCATGCAACATTAAAGTTTGTCCTCTGTCCTTGCTGCCTGCTTAGTTAATGTACTTTTAAGTACATTTTTTAGTTTTAACAAACGTGCTGAGCACATAAATTAGATGAATAAATAAAGAATAAGTTAAAAAAGTACATATAACAAGAAAACTAAAGGTAATAAAGCTGATTACTGCTTCAAAATGGCCAAAATGTGCACTGTAGTGTAAAATGAAAATTTTAGTTTAAACAAAAATTTAGGATGAAATTTGTCTGAAACGAAAGTTACCATGAATGAACATGACCTAAAACTAAAACTTTTTTTAAAGAAAAGAGAATTTCAGACGCAGCAAAATTTTTTCCTGTGCAGGCTAATATGCATCGGAATATCAAAAAATGAGGTTCAAAAAAACAGCCCATAAAGTCATATGGCTAGCCACCCTGCCCCAACAAAGTCCCCATCAGATAGCAAGTGCGAATATGCGTGAAATTAAAAATGGGATCTATGCTATCTTGCAGAAATAAAGAGTAAGAAGAGCATACAATATAACAGAGTGGCAATAGACAGTTAATTATACTGTAATTATGTAAATATAGCAGGTGTAACAGATCTAATTTATATTTAGAAGATCCAGTAAGGTATAAACCAATTTCACTAGAGTCCCTTGATAACCAGAGATTTTCATCTTCCATTTTTTTTCTTTGTTTCAAATGATTGTATAATTTATTTATATTGCAACATAATTGAGCGCACAGAATGAGCTGATTATGCCTGTTATAGTTTAATAAGTATCCGTTTTTTTCGTTCTTGCAGACCTCCCAACTGTCCTGATATGTACGGGACAGTCCCGGATTTTAAGCTCTGTCCTGCTTTCCTGCCAAGGCACTAATATGCCCCAACTTGCAGTATTCCCCTTAGCCCCACCCACAGGCTTCTTGGTCAATATTATGGACAACCAAGACACACCCACAGCCTACTCATACATGCCCCAAATCCTGGCCACTATCCAGCCCTGCCCACCTTTACATAGTGGCCCCATTCATGAAACAGTTCTGGATATCCAGCTGCAAATTTTGAGAGGGATGTATGATCTTGATAACTTTGACCTACCTTGTATCTCTGGATATGTAACTAGGATTAACATTGCGTGTCTCAGTGTTGCAGCCACAGTATCCAGTGAACCAAGAAATAGGCTGTGAACTGATAGCAAGAGATTTCTCATGGTGAATTGAGAGTTAGGATTCTGTTTTTCCTGTAAAAGACAAAAAGAATATCCAATTGTTATACTAATAATAATATAAAATAATTTACATTTATTATAGGATTTTGAATTCTCCTAGAATCTTAAATATCACCTATTAGTTTAGAAGTTAATAAAGATTTTCTCTATAATATTTGAAAATACTTAAATTGCCCTTTTAAACTTTATTGAATGCAAAAATTGTCTATAAAATATATTTCTTCCCAAATCTTCTCCATACCCATAATATCATTCTACATTATTCCCCTATATAGCTCCCTATGTACTATCTATTGGCTATTTTATTTACTGCTTTTCATTAGCCTGTACAACTCTTCTTGTTTCTCACTCCTAACATTAATTTCAACTATTGATCTATATAACTGTTCACTAAAATTCTTCATATTCCTCAATTTTCCCATTGTTACTACTCCTCCAACTGCTCTATTTAATCTCTCCATATGACTAATACTATTCCAAATAAGCTTTCTCTACAACTTCTCAATATAACTGTTCCTTGCATCTCCTGATTTGTGTGAGAAATCCCTTCCATATAGTTCCCCCTATTGGTTGATATAACTTCTCAAAAAATGTACCCCTATTTCTCCATGTAGACCCCGAAAATATATTACTAGGGAGGAGCATCTAGAATTTCACAAACCTGTTCCATCTTGATAAGAAAACAATCAATAAAATCTCTAGGGGCATCAGGATCTAGTGATTTCTGGTTGATTGACACTCTGTCCCGTACATAGTCAAGCAGTTCTTCTGATATGTCAAAGATCTTTTGATGTGGTCCTGGAATGTATTTCATTAGTCCAGGAATCATATCCTCCAACTGTAACACAGAGTTTATTTTGCATTCAAATATGAACAAGCAGTAGACAAATAATATTCCCTTCAATGTATGCAAGGTATATCAAGTTAAATAGTACAGTTTGTTTAAAGATGATGGAAATTGAATAAAATTGCAGCTACAGTTTGCAGTGTGCTTCTCAAGAGTATCACTTAAAAATGAAACCAAAATATTTATATAGCTAACTTATTAATAGTATGCAGTGCACTGAGCAATCCTATATAATAAATGGCCAAGTATGTTTGTCAGATGCAGTCATGCGCAGTAGAGACTGCACGTGACAAACATACCTGGCCATTTGAATCCTGACACTCAGCACTCAGCACAGAGTAAGGCTGAAGCAGAGTGTCAGGGGGCGTGGCCGGGTGCGGCGAGGGGCATGGCCGGCGGGTGTCACCGCGATGGGCGTGGCCGGGCGGAGTGCCGCGATGGGCGTGGCCGGGCGGGTATCACCGCGATGGGCGTGGCCGGGCGGGTGTCGCCGCGAGGGGGCGTGGCCGGGCGGGTGTCGCCGCGAGGGGGCGTGGCCGGGCGGGTGTCACCGTGAGGGGGCGTGGTCGGGCGTGGTGCCGCGATGTGGGCGTGGCAAGAGAGGGAGCAAGAGAGGGGGGAGAAGGCCCAAAGAAGGGGGGAGAGAGCCAAATAGAGGGGGGAGAGCCAAAGAGGGGGGAGAGAACAATAGAGGGGGGAGAGAGAGCCAAACAGGGGGCAGAGAGAGCCAATGAGGGGGCAGAGAGAGACAAAGAGGGGAGAGAGAGACAAAGAGGGGGGGAGAGAACAAAAGAGGGGGCAGAGAGAGCAAAAGAAAGGGGGGAGAGAGCCAAAGAGGGGGCAGAGAGAGCCAAAGAGGGGGAAGAGAGAGCCAAAGAGGGGGGAGAGAGAGCCAAAGATGGGGAGAGAACAAAAGAGGGGGCAGAGAGAGCCAAAGAGGGGAGAGAGAAAGCAAAAGAGGGTAGAGTGCAAAGGAGAGGGGGGGAGAGAAAGCAAAAGAGAGGGGGAGAGAGAGCAATAGAGAGGGGGTGAGAGCAAGGGGTGGGACCGCTGTACTGCACAAATTGGCCCGTGTACACGGGCTTTAGTACTAGTAACATTATATTCAAATAATATTTTTTCAGCTTTTAGTTCAGTCAGTGAGCTTGATTTATCACGTGTTGAGCGGATTTCCTTTAATTTGTTACCAATGGTCTATTTTACCAGCTGGAGTGTAACAGATCCTTTACCTTTATATTGTTACATTAAATAGCTAATTTTGCCAGTTAGATCCCCAATAGTTCTGAAAATATGACTGGGAAACCTTTTGTCTATAACAGAGCTCACTGTGTTGCATAGCTTTTGCCCCACAAATTTGTTACCTGAATTATATCTTGGTACTAGCACATGAAAAATTCAATGTCCATAATTTGAGACGGATAACTCTGGTATTAACCTATCTGAACCTTCAGACTCTTTCACTCCCTTCAGTGGCTCTGTGAATAGAAGTACTAGGTCTCATAATTACAGTTTTTAGATACAATTTAATTTGCTCAAATTCACATGAGACCTCTTCAACTTTATATGCTGTGTTAATGATGTCAATGAATCATCAGTTTATTATTCAGGAGGCTTCCTACTTGTCCTACCTGATCTGATCTATAATTAACACAGATACAAATTTTCAGGTTGGAGAGCTGTTTGGGGGTCTCTGACAGCATAGGGGTTGGGATCCTCAAAGGCGTGGTTGACAATCAATATTATAGAACTCCTTCAAACATGGCCTCTGTTAATAAGGGAGTATTAACTATATTTCCAGACAGACAATGTCACAATAGTAACTTCTGTCAACCATCAGTGGGAACTCACAGTTCCCTATCCTTGATGGAGGTGTCTCGGATTCTTTCTTGGGCAGAAGTCAATTCTTGCCTAAATCTTCTGATTCACATCTCAAGAGTGAACAATGGGAGTTAGACTTTCTCAGTCATTAGTCTCTACATCCAGGGGAGTGGTCTCTTCATTAGGATGTGTTCAATCTGATTTTGGATTTTTAGGGCCTACCAGAAAATCTGAGGGCCTCTCGTTTGAACATCAAACTTCCCAGGTACTTTGCAAAGTCCAGGGATCTTAAAGTAGAGGTAGTGGATGCTCTAGAAGTTCCTTGGTCATTTCAAACTGCTTTTCTGTTTTCTCTTCTGGTTCCTTTTTCCAGAGTGATTTTCAAGATAAGATAAGAAAAGGTATTTCTAATCTTGATTGTCCCATCGTGGCATTACAGGATTTATCATGAGACTCTTGTTTAAATGTCCAGTTATCTACCTTGACCTCTTCCTCTGCGGTCAGACCTTTTGTCTCAAGGTCCTTTCTTTCCATCCCGATCTTTAGTCTCTAAAACTTCATGGCATGGAAATTGAACACATAGTTCTGGGACATAGAGGCTTTTCAAATAACTTGTCTCTAAAATTAAACACAAAGTTTGGAAAACTAACATTGATGTATTATTATTATTATTCTTTATTTATAAAGCGCCAACAGATTCCGCAGCGCTGCCCATGGGTAATGGAGAAACAATACGATAAGACAAAATTTTACAGACAAATACAGGGGGGATTGAGGGCCCTATTCCCGTGGGAACTTAGAATGTATAGATCATAATTTTCCTGACATTCTTTTAGAATCCCTCGGATTCTTCAGTCTTTACAGGATGGTTTAGATAAGGATTTATTTGCCAATTACCTGACAGATCAGATATATGCTCTTTCTTTTTACTTCATTGAAGATTGCTTGTCTTCCTGATATTACTTGTTTTGTTTAGGTCCTGGACCGAATTAAACCGGTTATTAAGCCTTTTTCTCCTTCTAGCAGTTTTAACCTAGTGTTAAAGGGTTTTGCAGGCTCTTCATTTTGAGCCTATACACATATTAGACATTAGATCACTTTCTTGGAATGTCTTGTCTCTCTTAACATCCTCTTCTACTTTTAGAATTTTTGTATTGTCTGGTCTCTCTTGTGAGTCTCCTTACCTAATATTCCACCAGAATAAGGCAGTTTTGCAGACTACATTTAATGTTGTGTCTAAAGTTGTTTCCTCACAGAATAATAGTAGGGAGATTGTTAATCCCTCTTTGTGTCCTGAGCCTAAGGATGCTTCTGAAATATCATTGCATTTTTTGGATATTATGTTAATGCCACTAAGGATTTCAGACAAACTTCTAGTCTGTTTGTTCTTTTTTTATGGCCCTAGGAAAGGCTAAAATACCTCTGTTACTTCTTTAGCCTCTTGATTGAAACTTTTTATTCACAAGACTGATTTGGAGGAGGGTCAGCCTCCGCCACAGCAGATTATGTATGGCTAATTTTACTAGGTCAGTTGCAACTTTTTGGGTTTTCAAAAATGAGGCATCAGTTGATAAAATTTGCAAGGCAGCCACTTGGTTTTCTGTGCATAACTTTACTAAATTTTACCATTTTGATATTTTTGCTTGCTCTGAATCAGCCTGTTGTAGAAAGGTCCTTCAGGCAGTTGTCTCAGTTTATAAATTATGCATGTTTCTTGGAGTTCATTATAAGAGATTTTCTTCTTTTAGGTTGTGGATTTAAAAAGCATTTTTTCAATCCCTCCCTGTGTGGTTACTCATGGACTTCCACAGCTGGGGTATTATTTCCCATATGTAATGGATCGTGGACTCTCACCACCTTTATGAAAGAAAACAATTTTAACTTACATGATAAATTTGTTTCTTTCATGGTGGTGAGAGTCCACAAGCCCCGCCCTTTTCTTGTGGTTTATTTGTTCTTAGCACATCTTTTTTCCATGCTCCTTTTTGGTTCTTATTCCTTTTTGACCTCACTACTTGGCTATATGTTAGACTAAGGTATGTGTGAGGGGTTTTATAGGGCTCTTGGGATTTGGGAAACTCTACCTCCTCCTAGTGGTAGGAATGTAATTTCCATATGTAATGGATTGTGGACTCATGCCACCATGAAATAAATGAATTTATCAGGTAAGTATAAATTATATTTTTATCACCTTACAGTGAGTATTACAAATATGCAACTGATTGAATTTAATAAATTCAACGTGTTTCATGCATGCTCAGTTGTGGTTCATCAGAGATTTAAGATAGTAATCCCTTACCAAGTGAAGCATTCACTTCAAGAGCTGAATCTATTGCTGGTTAACTATCTGTTTCACACTTGTATCTGAAGCTGGTGTGGGATGCATATTTGAACAAAAGAATAGAACACATTTTTTCACCAGTTTATTTATATAGTTAGGGTCCAATTATCTAAAATATGATTCAGACAAAGTATGAGTCCAGCACCTTCCTGTGTGAGTGCACACTGTTCCCAGGATGCTGCAAAGTCCTCACATATAGAATATGATACACAGCAGCACTTCTTAGGTTAAAAGGACCTTTATTTCAATACATGGTCACCAGTAGACAAACATAGCAACCTTTCAGATATTTAAACCTTAATCATGCCTAATAAGTAACAGGAAATGATAACATTTATACACCTGCAATGAAAGTAACAACCCATCATGTGTACATAATTTCCTTGATGCCTCTAGTGTATAGGTGAGATATTACAAATATCATATATATAAAATTAAAAATTAAAAACTAACACATCATGATTAACAAATAATTCATTGTACTTCATTATTATACAAACCCTAAAACTAATACACTCACAAACTAAGTTTAATAACTGATCCTATGCATATATTGGACAAAACAGAGATACATTACAGCATCACAATAATACAGAAATGTCTAGTTCTTTATTGATCCCCAAAGGTTGCATACTATTTAAGGTGTGAATCCAAAAGGCCTCATTTCATTTTAGAAGGATGTCCCTATTGCCCCCCCCCCCCCCTCCATAGATGTGATACACTATCTATAACCTGAAATCTCAATTGGTAAATGTTATGCCCCTATTTCAAAAAGTGAGAAGAGACAGGGGCTTCCTTATTTCTACACCTTATAATACTTTTATGTTCATTAATTCTGTCCCTGATCTTACAAGTGTTCTCCCCAATATAGATGACCCAACATGGGCATTTAATAAGGTATATTGCACAAGTAGTGTTGCAAGTGTGAAAGCCCATAATCTCAAATTTCCTGCCTGTTAATAGATGTGTAAAAGTTGGACCCTTAATCATGGAGTTACAATTGCCACAGTTGAGACAGGGAAAGTTCCCATTATTCTTACATGTCAGGTAGCTCTGTTTTCCTTTTATACTACCTAAGTCGGTATGCACCAACTCATCCCTTAAATTTCTCCTTCTCCTAAAGGCTGGTCTAGGAGGGGTTGTGAACTCTTCTATTTCTGGATGACATGACCTTAGGATAGTACAATAGATATAGTAGGAGACTGCACCCGGTTATTGCATACACGCTACACTATAAAAGATCCCCTAACTGGATCTTAGGTGAAAGATACTGATTGCTGAAATATAGGAGCGCCGAAACAGCTAGTGTAGGCTAACAGGAAAAGCAATTGGCAATTTGTTAAAAAAGCAGAGTGATAAAGGTGTCTTAGGATGTATTGTACTAATAGAACTTAAAAGCCCAATTAAAACATAATTGACATTTATTACTATAAGTAAAGTATCTGATTGTAAACAGATACATATAAAACACCAAGATCAGAATAAACTGATATGTCAAAAATTCAAGATCAGAATGAGCTGAGGTAAAATACAATGAATCAGTGATATATATACATAAATACAAATGCAAAATAAAAAATACAATTACAAAATAAATAATCCCACTAGGGATATAATGAAAAATAATAAAGAACAGATTAATTATAATATTAAGTCCTCCAATTAGGAGATACTTAAGAGAAGATAACCATTGGCGTGGCACCTAAGTAATAAACATGTACACATGAAAAAAATATATAAAAAATATAAAAAACAATCATGAAAAAAATTAATGAAATTGGTATACAATAATGTATATCCTAGAAAGTTATATATAGTGTCCAAAAATGAAGAGTGGGCAGAGATGAGGTAAGTTCCCTTGTGCCTTTATCCTGAAAATCCCACTCCTGTCCTGATGGTGATTATCCAATGTAACAGAAGAGATGTTAATAGACGAAGGTGACCAAAAAAAGGAAAGGAAAAAAACCTCATGTGCAAAACGCCGTTTAAAAGTGAAGTATATCAAAATAACACTCACCAAATAAACGATCCTGGGAGAAATACAAGCCTCACAAATCCTGGTGTGGATGGTCTTGCCAACGTGTTTCGGGCCTTAAAGAGGGCCTTTTTCAAGACATAGGGAGGCTAAACAAACAATGAGCTTATAAGTGATATCTTAACCAATCATATTGTGGCAATATTACCGCCAAAAAAAGGAGGAGGGCAGCCATTAGTATTGGCGCCATTGATTCAAGCTACTCTCGTGGCGAAATGACATCACTTCCGGTTTCTGTTACTTCCGGTTTTGCCGTCACTTCAGGTTCGCCGTTATTATCTTACTTCCTGTCTGCGTATATCGGAGTCCATTTTAGATAATGGCAAATGCTAACTACTGACAATAGTTGCTTTATTGATAAACATATTTATATTGCAATATGCAATGTAAATAGGTAGTTAACCAAAAATATATCTGAGGATTACTTAAATTAAGTTTGAGCTCTATAGGGCAAATAAATAATAATAAACTTAATAATAAGCTGTGATAATTGAATAGTGAATACTAAATCATAAAAAATAAATAATATAATAAATGATAAATAATAATAATAAATAATAATGTTTGGATTTTAGGCTTGTATTCCCCCAAAAGACCGGATTTACAACCGTTGGGCTAGTATAAATAACAATCATTGTCTATGATTGTAAATGATTATTAAAATGATTATTAAAACAGGATATATGTGCAAATATGTAATTGCTTAAACAAAATCGAACTGTACAAAAGATCAGTACTGTTATAAATGACATTGTAACCAATCTAACAGATGTGCTTAGCGCTCTAACGCATATGTGAATAACGTTATAATAAAAATACAATTAACCAACAAATAAGATAGCATTTTGCTTAAAATGCTCTTTTAAAGTTATCATATAATCAGAAAACTCTATAGTTAATACTAATTATTTAATATTGTTGTTGATTACATGGGAATTACATAAAGAATATACCTCAGTATATACAAAGCGTCCCTCCCAGCAGCTCCAGGCTAAGTCACTAGTCTAGTCGATATGAAAAGTATTAATATGCACTCACCCAGGCAGGAGTCTTCATGTGGTTAGGGCAAAATTGAAGGCAACGGATCGTTCACCAGGAATCTGCGAGAAATCCTCTATTCAGCCTGGGTCCCCGTACCATCCGCCTCTTCTCAACCACTGGGACCTCTGCTCTCTTTGGGGCGAGCGTTGTGCAGACTTCCAAGCCAGGACTGTGTTCTTTTTTGTCCTGGATTGACAGGGGTTACCTTCGTTTAACATTATTTTATGTCTCCTTGAAGAAATCTAAATAAATCTTTGAATTTATACGCTTAGAAGGCTTGCCGGGCATTTTTTCTACTTAAAGAATATACCTGTATATAATATATAAAAAATATAAAATATCATACAAAACACACTCAAAATAACTTTTAACAAAACCCTTTACATATAAGTATACATATGTGATTGGCCTCAAGAGAAACCTAGGACTAAGTGTTTAGAACTCGGCGCTAGTATGAACATACATGCATTCCCTATTCTTAAACTCATCCTAGTGTGGCCAATGGTTCTTAGGGGTTATGGGGAAGAATCAACAGTAGGAAAAGTCCCAACCACAAGTAGGAAATCTATAGATAAGGGAGAGAGATCAAAAGAGGTGGTCCGCTTCAAAACTGGCATTCAAACCTTTGGGATAGATACAATCCAAATGGAATATCCATTTCTATTCTGTCTTAAGCATTTTCAGTTCCATATCTCCCCCTCTCCAATCTTTGGGTACTTTGCTAATGCCCATATATTTGAAGCTGATATCACTACCTCCATGCACATCTCTAAAGTGTTTGTAAATAGGTAAATCTGCTTTCTTCCATTTAATTTGTAACAAGTGTTCTTTGATTTTATCTCTGAGTTTGCGTGTGGTCTGCCCGACATATTGCAGTCCACATCCGCACTTAATAAGATATATAACATATTTGTCTGTACAGTGGATGGTGTTTTTGACCCTGAATATTTCATTTGTGATCTTAGACTTGAACGTTCCAGTCTTTTTTCCATGTTCACAGGCTTTGCAAAATGGCATTGGAAGAAACCTTCAAGTTTAGTACCGGTATAAACCAGACTTCTTAAATTGGTCTTTTTTCTAGGAATACTAGGAGCCAGAATAAACTGCGATCTCTCTACCAAGTGTTCACCTATGGTGTAATTCTCTTTGAGTAGGTGCCAATGTCTATTTATAATGTTTTCAATAGTACTCCTTTTTTCGTTGTACTGTGTGATAAATGATATTCTTAACTCTTTCTCATTGGTGGTTGCTAATTTGGGTTTATAGCTTAACAGGGAGTCTCTTTCCATGACACCTACGTCGATAATTGTATTATCTATAGAAGTTACATTGTAGCCTCTCTCTAAGAATCTTTCTTTCAATACCAGGGATTGTTCTAGCCATACCTTTTCGCTAGATCAATTCTTCTCAACCCACATAAGTTGTCCTTTGGGGATATTGGTGATCCATTTATTATGATGACAACTTGTCTGATGTATGTAGTTGTTACAGTCGACCTCTTTAAAGTAGGTCGACGTCTCAATTTTCCCATTTGTTATGCGTTTATCAAGGTCCAAGAAGTTAATATGCTCTTTACTTAGTTGATGGGTGAACTTAAGATTCACCTTGTTTGGATTCATTACCTCTAAAGTGTGTGTCAGATCTTCTAGACTCCCCTACCAAACCATGAGTATGTCATCTATGTATCTTTTATATAGGACCAGGTCCGCGCTTGCTGGGCATGAGTCCCAAAATATGGACTCCCATTTGCCCATATATAAGTTTGCATAGCTGGGCGCGAACCTGATCCCCATAGCTGTTCCACATATTTGCCGGTAGAATTTTCCTTCACAGTTAAAGTAGTTATGATTTAATATATATTCTATGCCATCAAGGATAAATGTCCTTTGAGCCTGGGGAATAGCTAAATCTGTATTTAGATAGTATTCCACTGACTCAAGACCAACTTTATGGGGAATACAAGTATACAGAGATGTTACATCACAGGTTACCAATGTGTAACTATCATCCCATTCAACGTTTATCAAGATGTTCAAGACCTCAGTAGAGTCTCTTAAAAAGGAAGGTAATTCCTTTACAAATTTCTGCAGATTTTTATCAATATATTCAGATAAATTACTAGAAAGAGAATTAATGCCAGAAATTATTGGTCTACCGGGTGGGTTAATCAGTGTCTTGTGAATCTTTGGCAGATAATAAAAAACTGGTATCTTAGGATGTTTATTCGATAAATAGTTGTACTCTTTGTTATTAATAATACCCATATTGTTAGCTTCTGTGAGCATGACATCAAGAGTTCTTTTGTAAGAATCATTTGGATTAGAATGCAGAATCTCATAGGTCTCTATGTCACCTAGGATTTTATTAGACTCTCTTGAATAGTGTGCCTTATTTTGGACTGCTATCCCACCACCTTTATCAGCTGGCTTGATTACAATATCTCTATTGTGTTCTAATTTTCTTATAGTGTCTAGTTCTGTTTTAGTGAGATTTTTCTTGTGGTGGTTCTGTAGTTTCAGTTTTTTAATGTCACTACAAACCATGGTCTCAAAGGATTCAATAGCGGGACCCTTATAACTGGTTGGAAAGAAACAGGATTTGGGTCTAAGATCAGTATGTATGTAATTGTCTTCATTTGGGAAAGAGCTGACATTGGTGCCTATCTTCTCCAATGGAGATTTCATAAAAATACCTCTTTAAAGTGAGCTTCCTCACAAATTCTTTTGTATTGAGATAAGTCTGGAATTTATCCAGCCCTCGTGAGGGTACATAAGTGTGACCCAATCCTAATTTCCTTTTATCTTCAGATAACAGAATGGTATTACTTAGACATACATACATAATCAACATTTATTACTATATGCAAGTAAAATATCTGAATGTAAACAGATAAACTCAGAGATAGAATCAGAGAACACTTGTTACAAATTAAATGGAAGAAAGCAGATTTACCTATTTACAAACACTTTAGAGACGTGCATGGAGGTAATGATATCAGCTTCAAATATATGGGTATTAGCAAAGTATCCAAAGATTGGAGAGGGGGAGATATGGAACTAAAAATGCTTAGGACAGAATCGAAACGTAGATTCATTTTGCCGCAAGAGTAGCTTGAATCAATGGCGCTAATGCTAACGGCTGCCCTCCTCCTTTTTTTTGGGCGGTAATATTTCCACAATACGATTGGTTAAGATACCACTTATAAGCTCATTGTTTGTTTAGCCTCCCTATGTCTTGAAAAAGGCCCTCTTTAAGAGCCAAAATGCGTTGACCAGACCATACACACCAGGATTTGTGAGGCTTGTATTTCTCCCAGGATCGTTTATTTGGTGAGTGTTATTTCGATATACTTCACTTTTAAACAGCGTTTTGCACATGTCGTTTTTTCCTTTCCTTTTTTAGGTCACCTTAATCTATTAACATCTCTTCTGTTACATTGGATAATCACCATTAGGACAGGAGTGGGATTTTCAGGATAAAGGCACAACGGAACCTACCTCATCTCTGCCCACTCTTCATTTTTGGACACTATATATAACTTTCTACGATATATATTATTGTATACCAATTTCATTTATTTTTTTATTTTTGTTTTTTTATATATATTTTTTTATGTGTACCCGTTTATTACTTAGATGCCACACCAATGGTTATCTTATCTTAAAGGGCCATAATACCCAAATGTTTAAACACTTGAAAGTGATGCAGTATAGCTGTAAAAAGCTGACTAGAAAATATCACCTGAACAACTCTATGTAAAAAAGAAAGATATTTTACCTCAAAAGTTCCTCAGTAGCCACATCCCATTGTAAAGGATTTCTAAGCAGCATATTAGTATGTCTGTCCTGGGACAGCTTAGGGGATGAGCCTCGTGAACTCTCATAATATTTCACCAATCAGGTAAAGGAAGCTTACTATGAAATCTCATGAGAGTTAAGTCAAATCTCATGAGATCACAGTAAGAGTTCATGACCTCAGCACTGCTGATGCTGATTGGCTGCAGTTAATTTCTTAATTTTTTTTTTTTTTTTACCTGCAACTGGGAGCAGCTGAGTATAACTTTTTACACAGAACTTACTCTGCTGATCTGAGGAGATTGTGAGGTAAAATATCTTCCTTTTTTACATAGAGATGCTCAGATGATATTTTCCTGTCAGCTTTTTACAGTTATACTGCATCAGTTTCAAGTGATTTAGCATATGAGTATTATGTCCCTTTAAGTATCCCCTAATTGGAGGACATAATATAATAATTAATCCTAGTGGGATTATTGTGTAATTGTATTTTTTATTTTGCATTTGTATTTATATATATATATATATATATATATATATATATATATATAATATATATATATATATATATATATATATATATATATATATATATATCACTCATTCATTGTATATTACCTCAGCTCATTCTGATCTTGGATTTTTGACATATCAGTTTTTCTGATCTTGGTGTTTTATATATATATATATCTGATTACATTCAGAAATTTTACTTACTTATAGTAATAAATGTTGATTATGTTTTAATTGGGCTTTTAAGTCCTATTAGTACAATACATTCTTAGACACCTTTATTACTCTGCTTTTTTAACAAATTGCCCATGCTTTTCCTGTTAGCATGCACTAGCCGTTTTGGCGCTCCTATATTTTGGCAATCACGACCTTAGGATAAACCAATGTTTATTTACAATACCTATTATATCTTTAAGGTATTCATTATGATCCATAACCATTTTTAACCTCTTCTCCTTCATTTTCCCTCTTCTCTGGAAGTCCTTTCCCATTTTAGACTGTTTCAATACTTGTATAAGTTCATTATTCAAAAGATCAGCTGGATAACTTCTTGATAGGAAGTTACTTGTCATCTCTCTCATTCTTATTTCCAAATTCTCTTTTTCAGATACTATCCTATTTACCCTTATATAGTGACTTCTAGGGAGGGATCGTACTGTATTTCTTGGATGGAAGCTTTTATAGTGTAATATACTATTTTTATCCATGGGCTTAATGTACAGATTTGTACAGAGCCTTCCATCTTTAAGATAAACAGTAGTTTAATCAAATTCGTACAGCTGTTTAAATCTTGCACAAATTCTTCATGGGTTCCAATGTCGCCACACCACACACCAAACACATCATCTATATAACACCACCGTGTCGACACATATTTGATAAACAGTTCGTTCTCGTAAACAAATTTTTCCTCATAGATGTTCATGTATATGTTCGCGTATGTGGGGGCGACATTGGAACCCATGGCTGGGCCTTGTCTCTGAAAAAAGAAAGTGTCTTGAAACATGAAGTAGTTGAAATATAACACCATCCTGAGTAATTGTTCAAAAAAATTAACCTGTTCTTCTGCATACTGTTTACTATTGATGAGTACCTTCCTTACTGCTGCTATACCACTCTCATGTTTGATAGCAGTATAAAGGCTGCTTACATCTAAGGTAAACAGTATGCACCTGCCCCTATATAATTCCAAACCCTGTATAATTTACTCAAGAAATCAGCTGTATCCTTGAGATATGAATTTGACACAAACGGCTGAAGTATCTTATCCAAAAAGAATGCCGCCCCTGAAAAAAAAGGAATCAATCCCTGCCACAATGGGGCATCCTGGGGGATTCTCCAGCCGTTTGTGCACTTTGGGCAGGGTGTAAAAAACAGGAATGCAAGGATTCTCTTTGATAAGAAAACGAGCAGCATCTTCCAGTATAATGTTTTTATCCATTGCTAACCCAACCAATCTCTTTAGCTCTTTCTGAATTTTAAATGTAGAGTCATAGGATAATTTCACATACACTTGCTCCGGTGAGAGTTGATTTTTAATCTCCAATATATAATCAGATTTATTCATGATGGTTATACCACTCTTATCAACACTTTTAATCAAGATTTTTTATTTTGTTTGAGGGATTTAATAGCTTCAAATTCTCCTTTAGTTAAATTAAATTTGCCTGGTGTACTTTTTACTTTCTTATTTAATTTATCAGCATCTCTCTTTACTAACTCTGTAAAGGTGTCAATGCTATGATCTGCTATATTGGAATTGAATTTGCTTTTATTGGTTAATCCCAAAGCTTTTAGACCCACAGATGAGGATATAGCAACATTCTCATGTCTTACTGTGTCATCTTTATTTGCAAAAAACAATTTTAGCTTTATCAACCTAAAAAACTTATACAAGTCCTGTTGCAATCTAAACATATCAAGGTTTTGTACTGGGCTGCATGAGAGTCCCTTGTTCAGTAATGTGTTCTCATTTGTAGTTAAAGTATAGTCCAAGATATATATAACTAGCTCAGTGGTGACAATAGATGTTAAAGTCTCATCGTTACTACCCCGGCTCAAATCAGGAGTCATACCTGCACCTAGCATTTCCCTCTTCTCTGTGATCTCCTTGTCGCACCCTGATAATGCTGTGCCCATCCTCGTGAATGGTGGCCTCCTCTTATGTTTACTGCCACCTCGGCGCCTTCGCCCTCTGACTCCTCCGTTAAAAAAACAGCTGTTGTATTTGAGTCGCCGCCCGCAACTTCTGTGTTTCTGCTGCGGTGAGAACGCCAATTACCACGTAATCTACTGGCTTGGGGCCGGTGTTCACTTCCATGGTCACATGACCATCTATAGACGGCTCCTGATTGGTAATCCTCAGTATCATGCTGAAACTTTTCTCCAATACCTTATCTCCAATACCTTCCGATAATTTTTTTTGGTTTTCTTCACCTCCTAAGCGAGGATTGCGTACTCTTCACCAGTGAGTGTAGTTTGTAGATTTTACTTTATTTTCGCAATCTCCACTCTTTGTCTATCCAGCTCCTTTTGCAAAAAGTCAATGGTAACTATCCTCAAATCATACAAGCACTTATTCAAAATGTTCATAAATAATTTGCAATATTCTTCGTTACTGGAAAGCAATGTTGGTCTAACGTTCATGCGCAATCCTCTTGGGATACATTTAACTTTACAATACTCTGTCAGCATTAAAATATGCAAACCATATGCAACATGTTTCTTAGAGTATCTTTCATATAGCTTACTGTTCACCTCCGTATCCGGTGTTTTCAAAAACTCTCCAGAGCCCAGTACTCAGGTTACAATATTTGCAGTGTCTGCATCCATATATGCAACCATAGGTAACCCTTCATTTTTATGTGTCTCCAATATTTCCTCATAGTGTGCAAGTACTCCACAGCAGCTCAACAAAGTATGATACAGACAAAGTATGAGTCCAGCACCTTCCTGTGTGAGTGCACGCTGTTCCCAGGATGCTGCAAAGTCCTCACATATAGAATATGATACAACGCAGCACTTCTTAGGTTAAAAGAACCTTAATTTCAACACATGGTCACCAGTAGACAAACATAGCAACGTTTCGGATATTTAATCCTTAAAGGGCCAGTAAATCCACAAAATAATGTTATATAATTCTGCACATAGACATTTTAGATGGTTAATCTCTTTCTATTATTTGTGATTAATATTTAAAGGGACACTGAACCCAATTTTATTTTCACGATTCAGATAGAGCATGAAATTTTAAGCAACTTTCTAATTTACTCCTATTATCACATTTTCTTTATTCTCTTGGTATCTTTATTTGAAATGCAAGAATGTAAGTTTAGATGCCGGCCCATTTTTAGTGAACAACCTGGGTTGTCCTTGCTGATTGGTGGATAAATGTATCCACCAATAAAAAAGTGCTGTCCAGAGTCCTGAACCAAGAAAAAAAGCTTAGATGCCTTCTTTTTCAAATAAAGATAGCAAGAGAACGAAGAAAAATTGATAATAGGAGTAAATTAGAAAGTTGCTTAAAATTGCATGCTCTATCTGAATCACAAAATAAAAAATTTGGGTTCAGTGTCCCTTTAATTATACAACAATATATTGCTACATAGGTAACAAATTATTTATAAACAATCCACATTTTTGTAATGTATATAGTAGCATTATTTTTGTTAAACCCTGCTGCTTCAAATATATTTCCTAATCTTCCTATTGTAATGAAATATATATTTATTACCAACAAAGTAATACCAAAGTATTATGTTATCTAGTGTTACATTATGTGAAGCTGTGCATTACATGAAACAAACACGCTTCATAGATAACAATATAGCACATACTCAATTGTTATAAAAATAAATACGTTTTACATGCAAAGGTGTTAAATCCGTCCTTTGCTTGGATGAGGTTTTTACGCGATCTCGGATGCGCCATGTTGCGTAAGACGTCTCATTCAAAGGTGTAAAATCCGTCCTTTGATTGGATGACTTTTTTTACACGATCTCAGATGCACCATGTTGCATAAGAAGTCTCATGCAAAGGTGTTAAATCCATCTTTTGATTGGATGAGGTTTTAATGCGATCTCAGATGCGCCATGTTGCATAAGATGTCTCATGCAAAGGTGTTAAATCCGTCCTTTGATTGGATGACTTTTTTACGCGATCTCGGATGCACAAAGTTGTGTAAGACGTCTCATGCAAAGGTGTTAAATGGGTCCTTTGATTGGATGAGGTTTTTACGCGTTCTCTGATGCGCCATGTTGCGTAAGACGTCTCATTCAAATGTGTTAAATCCGTCCTTTGATTGGATGACGTTGTCCCGCAATATTTGATTTGCCACGTTTGCGAATGAGAACACAAGTTTGAAACCATGATTTTCTTGGATTATGGATTGTGTCAATCATGTCCATTGTTGAAACATAGATGATAAAGAGCAAATAAATATCTATTGCTGGCTGTCTCGTGGAAGAAACAAATGAAGGCAATGTGTTTTTGATCCTGAATATATTTTGAGGCAAGTGCTAATCCATGAATGTTCAACGATGAATATACTCCATCTTGTTTAATATGTTTGTCAACAATATTTTAAATTTAACAAATAATTATTGTGTTGTGTTTAATTTTCTACATATATAATTCCAAAACATGCACTTTTGGATTTTAATTATTTAATATGCATTGGCCTTTATCATCTCATAAATATATACGTCTACTTATTCTATATGTTATGTCCTGATATTTCTTCTTAATGTAAATTCTCAATATCATGTCATGTATCGATTTCACATTGTTTTTCTCCAAATATAGTACTGTGAGCATATCTTTCAAATGTAACTCTTAAAGGGACATAAAACCCTAAATGTATCTTTCATTAGTTATGTGAAACATACAATTATAACCAGGTTTCCAATTCTCTTCTAATGTCAAAATGTGTTTCAGACTCTTTGTATAATGTTTTGAAGGAGCATCAATAAACTACTGTTTTTTAAGTGAACACATGGGTGAGGCAATGACAATCGGTAGATATATGCAGCCACCAATCAGCAGATCTAAGCTATGTTCTTGACTGTTCCTGAGCAGTCTTAGATAAACTTTTTCAGCAAAGGCTAACAAGATAACATGTCAGAATATGAGTAAACGTGAATGTCGTTTAAAATGTTATGCTCTGTCAAAATCATGTAAGCGAATGTTCTCCTTTCATACACGTTTTAAATGAAATCGATTTAATAAATGAGTGAAACACTATAACGTAGCTTGAAAAAGATACACTTTATTTAACACATCGAGAGAAATATGGCATACAGGCTTATTATCAAACAGTATTGGTCAATATTTTGTATTAGGAGAACAGTTTGGACATCACAACGCAAAAACCAATCAATCTAATCAACAAGGACAGCATGTGATGATGTTGTCTTCACACACTTGTAAAACACACTCTGCAACCAATATGCCTCCATGGACCCGGTCCCATAGAAGCCTATTAAATACAGAGTGTGCTCCACAAGTGTAAGAAGACAACATCATCACATACCTATCCTTTACACATTAAATTACAAAAAATATATACATAATTACTTCCTCCTCCTTCCCTTCTTCCCAACAGATGGAGGCTCTGTGGAGGGCAACTGCCCCCTCCGACGAGTTCTCCTAGGAGATGGTTGTGGAAGGAGGGGAGGAGGAGTACTATGAGTGGTTAAGGGATCACCAGGCTGAGGAGGAGATTGAGGCAGAGGAGAAGATAGAGGCCCAGGAGCAGATGCTCTTTCCCCCATTCTGCTTGGCACCTCCCGGAGGACCTGCAACATATTATTTAGCGTATTCAAGAGATTAGTTTGTCCTTCGAGCAGTTGGTTAATTACTCCTGTCATGAACACCCTGTATTCCGCCTGTTCCCTCCAGGAGGCACGCATCTCTTCGAGGAAGTTCCTCAGGATCTCCAACTCTGGCACTTCTGGGGGGGGGATGTTCTCCTCAGGAGGAGCTGCTGGTGCACGGCAGGCTGCTGGTACAGGGATCTCTTCTGCATTGGGGGCTTCTTCAGGGATGTCTTCCATTTCTCCCTGAGGTGGCGAGTCATCTGCACCACTCTCATGCCTGGGTGAAGGAGGAGCCTGTTGGTGCTGTGCTTCCTCCTCCCCGGCCTCAAACTCTGTATATTTTAACCCCTTAGTGACCAGAGCACTTTTCCATTTTCTGTCCGTTTGGGACCAAGGCTATTTTTACATTTCTGCGGTGTTTGTGTTTAGCTGAAATTTTCCTCTTACTCATTTACTGTACCCACACATATTATATACCGTTTTTCTCGCCATTAAATGGACTTTCTAAAAATACCATTATTTTCATCATATCTTATCATTTACTATAAAAAAAAATTATAAAATATGAGGAAAAATGGAAAAAAACACACTTTTTCTAACTTTGAACCCCAAAATCTGTTACATATCTACAACCACCAAAAAACACCCATGCTAAATTGTTTCTAAATTTTGTCCTGAGTTTAGAAATACCCAATGTTTACATCTTCTTTGCTTTTTTTGTAACTTATAGGGCCATAAATACAAGTAGCACTTTGCTATTTTCAAACCATTTTTTTTCAAAATTAACGCTAGTTACATTAGAACACTAATATCTTTCAGGAATCCCTGAATATCCATTGACATGTATATATTTTTTTTTAGAAGACATCCCAAATTATTGATCTAGGCCCATTTTGGTATATTTCATGCCACCATTTCACCGCCAAATGCGATCAAATACAAAAAATTGTTCACTTTTTCACAAATTTTTTTCACAAACTTTCAGTTTCTCACTGAAATTATTTACATACTGCTTGTGCAATTATGGCATAAATGGTTGTAAATTCTTCTCTGGGATCCCCTTTGTTCAGAAATAGCAGACATATATGGCTTTGGCATTGCTTTTTGGTAATTAGAAGGCCGCTAAATGCCACTGCGCACCACACGTGTATTATGCCCAGCAGTGAAGGGGTTAATTAGGGAGCATGTAAGGAGCTTTTTGGGGTAATTTTAGCTTTAGTGTAGTGTAGTAGACAACCCCAAGTATTGATCTAGGGCCCATTTTGGTATATTTCATGCCACCATTTCACCGCCAAATGCGATCAAATTAAAAAAAACGTAAAATTTTTCACAATTTTAGGTTTCTCACTGAAATAATTTACAAACAGCTTGTGCAATTATGGCACAAATGGTTGTAAATGCTTCTCTGGGATCCCCTTTGTTCAGAAATAGCAGACATATATGACTTTGGAGTTGCTTTTTGGTAATTAGAATGCTGCTAAATGGCGCTGCGCATCACACGTGTATTATGGCTAGCAGTGAAGGGGTTAATTAGGTAGCTTGTAGGGAGCTTGCAGGGTTAATTTTAGCTTTAGTGTAAAGATCAGCCTCCCACCTGAAACATCAGACCCCCTGATCCCTCCCAAACATCTCTCTTCCCTCCCCTACCCCACAAATGTCCCCGCCATCTTAAGTACTGGCAGAAACTCTGCCAGTACTAAAATAAAAGGTATATTTGGGCTTTTTGTGCATTTTTTGTTAGCATATTTACATATGCTTCTGTGTAGGGATCCCCCTTAGCCCCCAACCTCACTGATCCCCCACTAAACAGCTCTCTAACCCTCCCCCTCTGACTTAATGTGCGCCATCTTGGGGTACTGGCAGCTGTCTGCCAGTACCCAGTTTAGTGAAAAAAAAATGCTTTTTTTTTAATAAAATATGTCCCTTTTCTGTAGTGTAGCTTTCCCCCCCCCCAAGACCAACCCCCCACCCCTTCCAGATCCCTTAGATGTTTTTAAAAAACAGTTTATTTATTTTTTTTTTACTTTTCCTTTTCTACTTTCTGTAGTGTAGCGGTTCCCACCCGCTCCCGCCCCGTGCACGCGCCCGCCCCGCCACCTCCCCGTGCACGCGCGCGGCGCCCGTGCGCGCCCCCGACGATCACGATCCCGATCCCGCCCCCCGTGACGTCACGCGCAACACCGATGGCCGCCCACTCCCGCCTCTCCAATTCGGCTCCCACCCACCAACGATACCGGCCATCGATGTCCGATGCAGAGAGGGCCACAGAGTGGCTCTCTCTGCATCGGATGGCCATGTATGGTTATTGCAGGATGCCTCCATATCGAGGCATCACTGCAATAACCGGAAAGCAGCTGGAAGCGAGCAGGATCGCTTCCAGCTGCTTTCCACACCGAGGACGTGCAGGGTACGTCCTCAGGCGTTAACTGCCTTTTTTTTGAGGACGTACCCTGCACGTCCTCGGTCATTAAGGGGTTAAAAGGAAAGAAATTGAGATATTAGCATATTTCCGAATAAAGATGTAAATGTTAATGCGGCTGGCTTCGTAATTCAATTGTAAGCCAAAGCAATCAATACGATTTCCGTATTTTCAAACCCGTCTTTCTAATATCTATATGGTCAATCTGAATGTCTTTTTGTGTTTGTCTTAAATATGTCGAAATGCACTCCTAATCTGTAGACTAGCTACTAATGTGATGGCTTTTCTTCAAATGCAACTTTCTCAAGTTAATTATGAATGCATTTACGTAATAATGTTTAAAAATGGTTTATTACGTTAGTCCTATCCGTATTTTGTTTGCGTGTGAATGAGTTATGTTATGTGTTATGAGGTGGATGTAAAGAGATTAGTAAATGAGCTTACCGGCAGATGAGAGGCGTAGGTTCCCGGTATCAACTCCTCCGATACTGACTATGGCCACATTGGAGATGTTGGGATGCAGCATTTCCTCCCAGCGGCAGTACACAAAGGTTTGTTCCGGACTGCCACCAGTCCCTGCAAGGTATTCCCTCTCCCTTGTGAGCTTCTTCTTAAGTTCAGGTCAGCAGTCCCAGTAATGGTGCTGGATAGACTTGACATCCCACTTATAGTCCCCCACTGCATTAATGGCATTCATGATCTCCATCCACAACTTTCTCTTATCCGAAGGGGTGGCTCTCTGTGCCTGCATCCTAGTAGTCCTCTCCATATAAGCTTCTAAAAGGGCCTCCTTCTCCTCCATGGTATATCTATCCTCCCTCTGCCTGGGCTTCCCCTGCGATGTGAGCCTCTGTTCCCCGGACTGTAAAGCGCCCTGTCTACGCTGCACACCACTGGGCCCAGCCACTTGTTCATCTTCCACAATGTGGCTGGGTCCACCCACCCCTTCCTCTCCCCCTTCCTCTCTAGTTCCTCTCCCCCTCCCTCTCTCCTGCCTAAACACCTGCCTAACCTCCTCCATAAGATCATCCCTAAACTCCTGCCTAATGAGCTCTAATAGCTCCGGGCTAATCTGCCCCCTATCCCTACTAAAAGTAAAAGGTGCTCAAAGTGTGACTGGGATGAAAAAAAGAGGGTAAGGAGTATTAAACAGACAAACGTATATGGTAAAAAAGACGAAAATGAGGCTATGTAAACAATAAATTGGTGTAAATTAAACAAAATCTAAGTATGGGATGGATATGGGATGAAAGGGAATGGGGTATGGGATGAAAGGAAATCGGGTATGGAGTGTAGGATGAAAGGGAATGGGGTATGGAGTGTATGTAGTGTTAGTGATAAGTATGTATGTATTAAATGTGTTTGCGTGTAAATGTGTTTATATAAGGAATGTACCAAAAAACAGCACTCACACACTCACCCAAACAAACTCTTGCTCACTAATGCTCTCTATCTCTCTCACTAACTCACTCTCTTTCAAAAACTAACTCTCACACTAACTCTCTCTCTCTAATCTCTCTCTCTCTCTAATATTTATCTCTCTCTTTCTAATTTCTCTCTCTCTAATCTCTCTCTCTCTCTAATCTCTGCAAACCCTCCAACGTCTAGACCTGCACCTAACTCGAAAAAGCAATACAGTCAAAGAAGCCTATGTAAATGTTTAATGATGTACCAGTTTGCAAAGTAAACGATGTCCAGGTGTGGTTTCTTTTTGATTTGTATGTGTGCAATGTGTATTAGTTGTTTTAATTTGCGCATGCATAATGCGATGCTGTCATAGTGATTGTTTTGCCTTACATTCTCCAAAAGTATTATCTCCAAATCTTAATGTTGATTTGTGATGGTGTCGTATTTGTTAAGTGTTGTAAATGTTTTTTCTTTGTAATAATGTTTTGTAATCGTCAATGCAAATGTTTTGTTTGTGTATTAGTGTGCAATTCTGTATTATTTTTTTTGTTCCGTGTTGCAGATTGCAACGTATTTTCCTATTTCTCGTTTAGTGTAAATGTTTTGTAGTATTAGTTGTTTCCGATTATGACTGTTGAATGTGTATGTGCTATGTTGCGTGAGCGATTATTGTTTGTACATTTGATCTGACAGTTTTTCTTGTCCATGTCAGTAATATGACAGAGCAGTGTGTATTTCTCGCGAGATCGAGTGTTAGCACAAAAATCTGTATTGTTCATTTTGCATTGATCTCTATGGGAGAAATCATTATGCGCCCGTGATTACACTTGGTAAATAAACGCAGTACTCATGTTACTGCAACGCGTTACGGGGTTGTTTTTAGACTCTTAATACCTACGTTATGAAAGGTGCGCAATGAAAATAATGTAACGAAATTAGCGAGCAGGCATAACACCACAACTTGTAATCTAGCTGCTAGTTTCAAGCTGCTGATTGGTGGCTGCATATATTGTATATACTGATTGTCACTGACTCCCCCATGTGTTCAGTCAGCAACCAGTAGTGCATTGCTGCTCATTCAACAAAGCATATCAAGAGAACAAAGAAAAAAATATTATAGCAATAAATTAGAAAGTTGCTTAAAACTGCATGCTCTATCTGAATCATGAAAGAAAGAAATTGGGTTTCATATCCCTTTAAGACTAAAGGGGAGGGTGTGAAATGATGATAAACATCCCTGAGGTTGATGGCATTTTTAACTGCAACACCAGAACAATTGCTAATTACTCATTTGCATAGTCAGGAGAACTTTACTAGATTTGTGTGCAGCGGAAAAATTTGTTTTGGTTCGTTTCAGAGCGTTTCAGATTTTCGGATCATTCTGAATTCGGATACATTCGAATGTATTTGTTTCGGATTCAAATAAATTCGGATGTATTCGGTTCGGATTTGATTTGTAAATTCGGAAGTTCGGTATGTGTTAGGTGGGATGTGCTGTTTATTAGACTAGTATTATGTACTGTATATTAGTTGTAACCCATCTGAATCAACATAAGTACTAACCTCACAGGTACCAGCTACACAATATGCACAGATCTAGCAGAGGTATATTACCTAATATACAGTACATAATACTAGTGTAATAAATAGCACATCCCACCTAAGTACCAACCTCACAGGTACCAGCTACACAATATGCACAGAGCTAGCAGAGGTATATTACCTAATATACAGTATATAATACTAGTGTAATAAATAGCACATCCCACCTAAGTACCAACCTCACAGGTACCAGCTACACAATATGCACAGAGCTAGCAGAGGTATATTACCTAATATACAGTACATATTACTAGTGTAATAAATAGCACATCCCACCTAAGTACCAACCTCACAGGTACCAGCTACATAATATGCACAGAGCTAGCAGAGTGATATAACCTTATATACAGCACATAATACTAGTGTAATAAATAGCACATCCCACCTAAGTACCAACCTCACAGGTACCAGCTACATAATGTGCCCTGCACAGAGCTAGCAGAGTGATATAACCTAATATACAGTACATATTACTAGTGTAATACACAGCGCATCCCACCCAAGTACCAACATCACAGGTACCAGCTAATTAATGTGCCCTGCACAGAGCTAGCAGAGTGATATAACCTAATATACAGTACATATTACTAGTGTAATACACAGCGCATCCCACCCAAGTACCAACATCACAGGTACCAGCTAATTAATGTGCCCTGCACAGAGCTAGCAAAGGGATATAACCTAATATACTGTACAATACTAGTGTAATAAATAGCACATCCCACCTAAGTACCAACATTACAGGTACCAGCTACATAATTTGCCCTGCACAGAGCTAGCAGAGTGATATAACCTAATATACAGTACATAATACTAGTGTAATAAATAGCACATCCCACCTAAGTACCAACATCACAGGTACCAGCTACATAATGTGCCCTGCACAGAGCTAGCAAAGTTAAATAACCTAATATACAGTACATAATACTAGTGTAATAAATAGCACATCCCACCTAAGTACCAACCTCACAGGTACCAGCTACATAATGTGCCCTGCACAGAGCTAGCAGAGTTATATAACCTAATATACAGTACATATTACTAGTGTAATACACAGCGCATCCCACCCAAGTACCAACATCACAGGTACCAGCTAATTAATGTGCCCTGCACAGAGCTAGCAGAGTGATATAACCTAATATACAGTACATATTACTAGTGTAATACACAGCGCATCCCACCCAAGTACCAACATCACAGGTACCAGCTAATTAATGTGCCCTGCACAGAGCTAGCAGAGTGATATAACCTAATATACAGTACATATTACTAGTGTAATAAATAGCACATCCCACCTAAGTACCAACATCACAGGTACCAGCTAATTAATGTGCCCTGCACAGAGCTAGCAGAGTGATATAACTTAATATACAGTACATATTACTAGTGTAATACACAGCACATCCCACCCAAGTACCAACATCACAGGTACCAGCTACACAATATGCACAGAGCTAGCAGAGTGATATAACCTAATATACAGTACATAATACTAGTGTAATAAATAGCACATCCCACCTAAGTACCAACATCACAGGTACCAGCTACACAATATGCACAGAGTGAGCAGAGGTATATAACCTAATATACAGTACATATTACTAGTGTAATACACAGCACATCCCACCTAAGTACCAACCTCACAGGTACCGGCTACATAATATGCACAGAGCTAGCAGAGTAATATAACCTAATATACAGTACATAATACTAGTGTAATAAATAGCACATCCCACCTAAGTACCAACATCACAGGTACCAGCTACACAATATGCACAGAGTGAGCAGAGGTATATAACCTAATATACAGTACATATTACTAGTGTAATAAATAGCACATCCCACCTAAGTACCAACATCACAGGTACCAGCTACACAATATGCACAGAGTGAGCAGAGGTATATAACCTAATATACAGTACATATTACTAGTGTAATACACAGCACATCCCACCTAAGTACCAACCTCACAGGTACCGGCTACATAATATGCACAGAGCTAGCAGAGTGATATAACCTAATATACAGTACATAATACTAGTGTAATAAATAGCACATCCCACCTAAGTACCAACATCACAGGTACCAGCTACACAATATGCACAGAGCGAGCAGAGGTATATAACCTAATATACAGTACATAATACTAGTGTATTACACAGCACATCCCACCTAAGTACCAACATCACAGGTACCAGCTACACAATATGCACAGAGCTAGCAGAGTGATATAACCTAATATACAGTATAATACTAGTGTAATAAATAGCACATCCCACCTAAGTACCAACCTCACAGGTACCAGCTACACAATATGCATAGAGCTAGCAGAGTGATATAACCTAATATACAGTACATATTACTAGTGTAATAAATAGCACATCCCACCTAAGTACCAACATCACAGGTACCAGCTACACAATATGCACAGAGCTAGCAGAGTGATATAACCTAATATACAGTACATAATACTAGTGTAATAAATAGCACATCCTACCTAAGTACCAACATCACAGGTACCAGCTACACAATATGCACAGAGCTAGCAGAGTGATATAACCTAATATACAGTACATATTACTAGTGTAATAAATAGCACATCCCACCTAAGTACCAACATCACAGGTACCAGCTAATTAATGTGCCCTGCACAGAGCTAGCAGAGTGATATAACCTAATATACAGTACATAATACTAGTGTAATAAATAGCACATCCCACCTAAGTACCAACATCACAGGTACCAGCTACACAATATGCATAGAGCTAGCAGAGTGATATAACCTAATATACAGTACATATTACTAGTGTAATAAATAGCACATCCCACCTAAGTACCAACCTCTCAGGTACCAGCTAATTAATGTGTCCTGCACAGAGCTAGCAGAGTGATATAACCTAATATACTGTACAATACTAGTGTAATTGTGATTAGTCCATGGCCATTCAAATGTAATAAATAAATCCAAACTAATTCAGATTTATTAGTTACAAATGCATTCGGATTAGTTTAGTTTCTGCTAGGGTAATTCGGAAATTCGAATCGATCTGAAGCTTCGAAATTGACAAATTTGTCTAAATTTTGATTTGGAACGAATTGAAACGCACATGTCTAAAGTTTACATGAGCTGTTTTATCTTTAAATTTATATGTAAAATTTTACAATACAATACGGACATTTTATCAAATTAATTGTTAAATCTGATTTCAATCATTTAAAATATTAATACATTGCACTGTATTTATTTGTTTATATGTTTATTGATAATCAATATTAAATGAATTTAATTATTAAACAAATAACCAAATATATCCAAAGATAACATATATTTTATCAAATGGGTTGTGAAATATAATGTAATATAATAAAGAATTTAGTCTTACTCCATAGAGAATAACAAACTTATTTATTTTAATATTTACCTGTCCCCAAGTTGAACTCATAATAACGAAGGTCTCATCCACTAAGCTGAACAGCTTTAAGTATCTTTCGTTCTTGTAGTCAAGGCTGTTACCAAACATAATAGAGAAAAATACATTGGCTACGGCATCCAAAAAAATCTTATATGGTTGTACTGGTGAACCTAAAAGAAAACAAAATGTTTGTCAGCAATGTATATATAGATAGATTATATATATATATATATATATATATATATATATATATATATATATATATATATATATATATATATATATATATATATATACAGTATTATATCTATACACACACACATATATATACACACACACATATATATATATATATATATATATATATATATATATATACAGTGGATATAAAAAGTCTATACACCCCTGTTAAAATGTCAGGTTTCTGTGATGTAAAAAAATGAGACAAAGATAAATCATTTCAGAACTTTTTCCACCTTTAATGTGACCTATAAACTGTACAACTCAATTGAAAAACAAACTGAAATCTTCTAGGTAAAGGGAAATAAAAATAAAAAAAATAAAATAATATGGTTGCATAAGTGTGAACACCCTTAAACTAATACTTTATTGAAGCACCTTTTGATTTTATTACAGCACTCAGTCTTTTTGGGTATGAGTTTTTCAGCATGGCACATCTTGACTTGGCAAGATTTGCCCACTCTTCTTGCAAAAACACTCTAAATCTGTCAGAATGCGAGGGCATCTCCTGTGCACAGCCCTCTTCAGATCACCCCACAGATTTTTGAATTTGGTTCAGGTCTGGGCTCTGGCTGTGCCATCCTCAAAACTTTAATCTTCTTCTGGTGAAGCCATTCCTTTGTTGATTTGGATGTATGCTTTGGGTCGTTGTTATGCTGAAAGATGAAGTTCTCTTCATGTTCAGCTTTCTAGCAGAAGCCTGAAGGTTTTGTGCAATATTAGTTACAAATGGTTGGAGCAATGGCACTACAAGCGGACAAGCTCCCAAGTATTTACACAGTGGTAAATTACAATTAATAATAGCTAAGTGTTATGCTGGTATTAAAGGGGAGGGGTGCTACGCACGAAAATTACATATAGAACAATGCGTGGAAATACAGAAGAGATTCCCACTAAAGAATGCGACATTAGCACTCACTGTCCTGACTGAAAGGCGAAATTGAATTACCTAAACTAAAAACATAACTTTAATAAGTAGTAGATAAAAAGGGTTACGACAAAAATTAAAAACCTAGGATAGAGTAGTCACAAATAGGTTACCTTAATGTAATTAATTAAGTTAATAGGCCTCTGAGGTATGATAGCCAAAGTGAGTATTAAGGTAATATCTTACGCACATATTCATATGATATTAATAGTATAGTGGGTATGTGTTAGTTATGTTATGTATAGGTCATTATATTCAATTGGGGTAATACAAATATAAACACCCCAATGGTATGTACCATCTAAAAGATCTAGAGAGGGGTGAACAAAGAGGGGCTGCCTGAATCAAAGTAAACTAGTTCCAGTGAGACTAGATATTAAAATAATATATCTATGGATCTCCAATAATCAGTTTAAGATACTTTAGGAAAGTAGATATGTAGTGCTTAAACACGTGTATATATATTTTTGCGCTGATGTTACATCAGCAATGGTTATAGTTCCAAGTGATCTTGTATATCCACTTAATTCTTATAACTCATGATAACTGTATTATTGTATAATAAATTCGGTATAGGGCTGTGAGGTATAGGGACTATTACAGTTTCTAATACATTGTCAAGTGCAATGTATTAAATCTCACTGCTATGTTAAGATGGTTATGGAGTGACTGGGAAGATGGGAAATATGTGGTGCTTAAACACGTTTGTTTACATTACTGATATTTCATCAGTTACAATCATTCCTCGTATTTCCTATTGATATTAGTGTATCCGGGTTAGCAGAAATCTTTAAACAAAATATATCTTGTATGAGAATTTATATTGCAACGGCGTAAGTGACTTCTAGTAGGTTATCACTTAAATCTGATGAGATTATTTGGTTATAGTTATATAAATATATAGTGACCCTCTACAGCATATGGTTTGGTATAATACAAAATTTGATCACCTGTTATGCTAATTAGAGAATGCCATATCAAAATTCGGATCCTCAATCCCCAAAATTAGAGTAATAATGAGCATCAGATTGTATTGAAGTGTATGTTATAAAATAGACAAGTTATTATTCAAACAAGCTCGCTAAAGTAGTGATTTAAGTAACAACAATGTCACAAAAGTAACCACGAGCTTTTAGTTGTGACAAAGTGTCACAGAGGTAACAACGTTGCGAGATGATCTATACTACAGACAATATTATAATCTCATACTGCTGTTAGCGTTATTTATTTATTTAAATTAAGTTCTTAAATCTTGGTATATAACATTTACTGCTAGCGAATAAAGTCCATTCGCCCCCCAGTTGTGTGTATGATAACATGGTTCAGTATCTATACCAGTACCGGCAACCCTCCAGTATCAGCACCTTAACTAACACCCCATAGTAATCGTGTGCTATGATTACAAAAGCATTGAACTACTCGTTCCTACTATTAAAAAAAAGAGCTCCCGAGCTCCCATAAGCTCTATGTTAACACCTAACGCATTTCGCCCGTATAGGGCTTTTTTCAAAGTGCTAATGTCGCATTCTTTAGTGGGAATCTCTTCTGTATCTCCACGCATTGTTCTATATTTGTGTCAATATTGTCTGGTATTTGGAACTGTACATTATTCCCTCTACCTTGACTAAGGCCCCATTTCCAGCTGAAGAAAAACAGCCCCAAAGCATGATGCTGACACCACCATGCTTCACTGTGGGTATGGTGTTCTTTTGGTGATGCAGTGTTGTTTTTGCGCCAAATATATCTTTTAGAATTGTGGCCAAAAAGTTCAACTTTGGTTTCATCAGACCAGAACACATTTTGCAACATGCTTTTTGGAAACTTCAGATGTGTTTTTGCAAACTTTAGCCGGGCTTGGGTGTTTTTTTTTTTTTTTTTTTTAAAAGAAAGGGCTTCTGTCTTGCCACTCTACCCCATAGCCCAGACATATGAAGAATACGGGCGATTGTTGTCACATGTACCACACAGCCAGTACTTGCCAGATATTCCTGCAGCTCCTTTAATGTTGCTGTAGGCCTCTTGGCAGCCTCCCAGACCAGTTTTCTTCTCGTCTTTTCATTAATTTTGGAGGGACATCCAGTTCTTTGTAATGTCACTGTTGCACCATATTTTCTTCACTTGATGATGACTGTCTTTACTGTGTTCCATGGTATATCTAATGCCTTGGAAATTATTTTGTACCCTTCTCCTGACTGATACCTTTTAACAATGAGATCCTTCTGATGCTTTAGAAGCATGCAGACCATGGCTTTTGCTGTAGGATGCGACTAACAAAATGTCAGGAAAGACCTACTAGAACAGCTGAACTTTATTTGGGGCTAATCAGATGCACTTTAAATGATGACAGGCGTGTACTGACTCCTATTTAACATGATTTTGAATGTGATTACTTAATTCTGAACACAGCTACATCCCCAGTTATAAAAGGGTGTTCACACTTATGCAACCATATTATTTTATTTTTTTTATTTCCCTTTACCTAAAAGATTTCAGTTTGTTTTTCAATTGAGTTGTACAGTTTATAGGTCACATTAAAGGTGGAAAAAGTTCTGAAATTATTTATTTTTGTCTAATTTTTTTACATCACAGAAACCTGATATTTTAACAGGGGTGTGTAGACTTTTTTTATCCACTGTATATATATAAATCAACAATCCAAACTACAGTGTTACCCTCCAATGGTCATCCGCCTGGGTGCATAAATGTAATTAATATTCCTCAAAGCAAATGCACTCAGGTCTTTTTCAGTGAACAAAATAATTTTATTGGAACGTTTTCGGGGTGAAGTTCCCCTTCATCAGCATGGCAACATAATAAGAAATGTTTACTCTCAAATAAAGGCACAAAAATTCTGTGTTGGACCGCAAACTATGCGTGTCACAACCTACAAACCGGAAGTGTACCTAACCGTGTCACTTCCAGTATACATTAAAATATTAAAATTATTGCATTTCAAGAAAATTCTACAAACTTGCTATAGCGAAATTATAGTGGGCACATATCAAACATATAAATACAACTTGTCAAAATGGCATCTCCTGCCTGTTCAAAAAAAGCACAATCCATGTCCCCTAACTTTACTTCACATTACAGCCTTATACGCTGTCAAACCAAAGTTAAACTTATTTACATTATCGTGAATACACATTACCACCACCGTGATCCTATTGTTGCTTTATCTGCCTTAAGGTAATAGAACGGAGCTATCCGGTTGGAGCGCATACTCCTGCGTTCCACCATACCGGAAGTGACGTATTACAGCACTCACGGGTCAGTTAGAACCCCCGTCAATGTTGCTATAGTATACCTGATTCTATTGACATGTACATTGTTGAGCAAAGCTGTACTTTTCAATACCATGACACAACCTGTTATAGAAAAAAGATTTAGGTTAAACAGTATATACATATCCCTATGGTACATGTTCAGACATGATATTAAGCTGATTATGAGAGGTTAATACAACACATGATCAACTTCTCTAAAAGAGCACACATATCTTCCTCAACTTCACTAAGGCTAGAGACCTCAGGCTCCTAAGATGGTATAGAGAAACATTGTTTAACCCATGTATTAAACAGAATAATACCTAAAAGGCGTGTTACAGCATAATCTACACAAAACTTACAATAGCATAGTTTAAAATCATAGACTTAAAAATTAATGTATCTGCAATCTATGTATTGATTGCTAAAATCAGAAAATGAAAAGATATTGCTACAGCATAAATGCTCAATGGTAATATACCAATAGAGCTCTCACACATATATACATACTTATCGTCACTCAGAGTGAGTTTATACACTCAACCATATACTACTCTAATATGGTATATTGAATGCTTATGTGATATTAATACTCTCACATATATAGCAAAAAAGGTCTACAGTGACATGTATGTTTTACTCCGCAATCTAGTACCATATTGGAACGTCAATTATTAGAAAATGCAGAATGTCCAAGCTTCTATATAACCTATATATATATATTTTGCACATATATTGAGTGACCTATTCATGTGTTCTATGTATATATGTATGGTGCTAGACACTTTGACAAAACAGCCATTGACATATTAGTGTATCACCTAGGGGATGTTTACACACTATTGCCAAACCCCCATTAAGGACCACAATGAATGCACTCCAGGTATGTAGTGCAAAACACAATATAGGAAAGAAGTCCATATTACTGCTAGATGTATACTACCTCAGGGTACACCACCCAGAAAGGCACTTTAAATCTGTAGAAATGGGAGTATTAATGGTATTTGGTAACCCAGCCAGCACGCGGTGTTCCACCTGACAAACGTGGATCCTTAGAAAGGTCCCACATGTGTCTAGGATAAGGGTACCTAGTGGGAAACAATATCCCAACCAAGGACAAGTTCCCCCACTTACCCCTATAGTGAGGATCACAACGCCTGGGATCATACCCCAGGAATGTACCTCCTATCTAGATGAGTGCTTTAAAATCAGGTGGTGAATTCAGGCCCCCCGGGTGCACAGTTCCAAGGCGGTATATCCATTCAGCTTCCCGTCTGAGTAATGCTTTATCCCTGTCATCACCCCTATCCAACCTTGGGATATGGTCGATCAGAATATATTTGATAGAAGAAACCTGATGGGACATCTGAGCACAGTGCCTTGCGACGGGTTGATCGATCCGCCTTTATCAAGTGCTAATTGTATAGCCCGTCTGTGATTTGCCATTCTCTCACGTAGTGTGCCAATAGTTTTACCCACATAGAATTGGGAACACAGGCAAAACATTAGATAGACAACGTGCGTGGTATTATAGGATAGTGAGTGGTCGATGGTGTAGACCCGGTTGGTATGCAGATGATGGAAAGTCTTAGTGGCTATAGGTCCATTGCACATAGTGCAACCTAGGCAGCGATATGAACCTCTAATGTTTGTTTTTGTTACAGTTATATAGCTTAATTTAGGGTCTGTCTGGACCAGCATATCTCATAGGTTAGTTCCCCTTCGATACGCGATCATAGGAAAAAGATTCTGTGCAAATGGGAGCTTTGGATCTGATGTAACCACAGGCCAATGTGTTCTCAAAATCTTACCAGCATCTGTGGTATTCGGTGCAAATGTGGTGGCCATAATGAGTTTCTTCTGCTTTGTAGTTTTTCCCTCCTTATGTATAAGGGTTTCTTGGGTAAGTGTTAAGACTTCTTCTAAGATGTCATTAACAATATGTGGTTTGTAGCCCCGTTGTAAAAACTTATCTCTCATAAGTTGTAATTGGAAGACCCCTGTGGCTTTGTCAGAATTGTATGTACGGGTTCTTATCTGCGATTTTATTATACCCCTCAATAATGCTGGAGGATGACAACTTGTTGCACTAAGGATGGAATTCCCATCTGTGGGTTTGCTGTATAAAGTAGTGCCCAAAGTGTGTCCCTGAATGAAAATATTCAGATCTAGGAAATGGATCTCTTTAACATCATAAGTTAGTTTGAATCTAACTGTAGTCTCAGTCTTGTTGAACTGATCAAACTATTCTAAGAGCTTCTGCTGCCCTCCATGCCATACCAGAAAAACATCATCGATATACCTTGCATAAAGATAATTGAGGAATGGTCTTTGTTCCAAAGATACTCATTTTCAAATTGAGACAAAGATATTGGCAATAGGATGGGGCCATATTAGACCCCATCGCTGTGTCTGCCACTTGAAGATAGAACCCTTTCTCAAAACGAAAATAGTTCTTGTGTAAACAAAATTCCAGGAGGGTCAGTAGATACTCAATAGGTGGTCCATCATACTGTGTTCCCTTTGTGAGATGTTCTTATACTGCTAATAGTCCAATTGTATGGGGGATAATTGTGTATAGACTGTTCACATCCAAAGTAACAAGGGTGTCTCCAGTCTCGATCTTAATCTCTGTCATTTTCCTCATTGGGTCATTAGTATCTGAGATATAAGACCTAATATTCTTTACTGTAGGTTGTAGCAGTATGTCAATGTACTGTGCAATTGACTGTAACAGTGATTGAACTGCTGAGATGATTGGACACCCCGGTGGGTTATCCAGCGTTTTATGTATCTTTGGTATGGTGTATAGCACTGGGACCCTGGGAAATGATGTCAAACAAAATTCATATATTTGTTGTGTTAGATAGCCCTGATCAAAGCTAAGTTTAAGAATACTATCCAATTCTCTTTTGAAAACTATAGTGGGGTCACTGGGTAGACTCCTGTATGTATTTATATCAGCAAGTTGTTGCATGATATCCGATCTATAGTCACTGTAATTCAGCAACACAATTGCTCCTCCCTTGTCGGCAAGACGAATGACTATGGATCGGTCATCCTGCAATGATTTGATAGCTTTCTTTCCAGTCATATCAAGGTTATGTTTCCAAGCTTGATTCTCCATTTCATACTCCAAGTTCTGTGTAATAAGCCTAACATACGTTTTAGTGCTAGGACTACAGTTGTGAGGTTCGAAGGTGCTTGGTTTTTTACATTTATGTGCAGGGGTTTTATGGTCAGGTTCAGTGTGGGAATATTGAAAATACTCTTTAATTTTCATGTTCCTATTCAATTTATATATGTCCAATTGAGGTCAAGCTCAGAAATAGTATGAGAAGGCACAAAAGACAGCCCTCTATTAAGTACCTGTCGTTCAGCTATAGTGAGTATATGTGTGCTCAAATTCACCACTATATCCTCTGCTGTGACGCAAGGGTCTGTATCTGCCTCCTCGCCCTCCTGATGTGTGGTCTTTTGTGCCTAGTCATACTAGTTCTGAGCTTGACCTCAAATTGGACATATATAAATTGAATAGGAACATGAAAATTAAAGAGTATTTTCAATATTCCCACACTGAACCTGACCAGCAAACCCCTGCACATAAATGTAAAAAACCAAGCACCTTTGAACCTCACACTATAGTCCTAGCTCTAAAACGTATATTAGGCTTATACACAGGACTTGGAGTATGAAAGGGAGAATCAAGCTTGGAAACATAACCTTGATATGACTGAAAAGAAAGCTATCAAATCATTGCAGGGTGACCAATCCATAGTCATTCGTCCTGCCGACAAGGGAGAGCAATTGTGTTGCTGAATTACAGTGACTATAGATCGGATATCATGCAACAACTTGCTGATATAAATACGATACAGGAGTCTACCAGTGACCCCCTAGAGTTTTCAAAAGAGAATTGGATAGTAATTCTTAAACTAGGCTTTGAGCAGGGCTATCTAACACAACAAATATATGAATTTTGTTTAACATCATTTCCCAGGGTCCCAGGTGCTATACACCATACCAAGATACATAAAACGTGGATAACCTACCGGGGCGTCCAATCATCTCAGCAGTTCAATCACTATCACAGCCAATAGTGCAACAAGTTGTCAACAACTTAGTGCAACAAGTTTGTCATCCTCCAGCATTATTGAGGGGTATAATAAAATCACAGATGATAAGAACCGTACGTAACAATTCTGACAAAGCCACAGGGGTCTCCAATTACAATTTAATGAGAGATAAGTTTTTACAACGGGGCTACAAACCACATATTGTCAATTTTAGAAAATAGGTTAGGGGGTAGCAGAGTTTAGCATAAAGTGACAGGGTTCTCTTATATTGTCTTTTATATAATCGCAACTTAATGCTTAAATTATTGAAAGGAATACCTGTTGTGGTTAACTGGTTAGAGGAACATACAACAACTAGTTAAACTAATTGTAACAAAGGATACATCCAGTTTAAGAAAAGAACCAGTTCCACAATCGGTATAGTAACGGTTAGCTCTGCTAGAACAGAGATTATATCAATATTAAAAATGTTCCATATCATTCATACATTTAAACTTTTATTGTTATCAACAAGGAACATGCACACATACAGTAGCAAGGCTAAGAGTTAAAAACACTTAAGCTCAGTGGATTGCACAATCGCAATTGTGTACTAGAAAAAAAATAATCTATAACGATCAACAGTCCTCAGGTCCGTAAATTATTAAAAGTAAAACTAAGCCCTTACAATCCGAGGGCTGATTTAATATTACTTATATTGCTTATAAGGACCAGAGGCCTATGATACATACTATTAAGTTAAAGGGTACATTACTTTTACCTCAAGAGCAAGTAAATTAAAAAACCATCAGGATAGACAGAGCTACTCTGACGGACCCCTGACGCGCGGTCACGAACGCTTCCTCAGAGGGGACCCCCTCTGAGGAAGCGTTTGTGAAACACGCGTCAGGGGTCCGTCAGGATTAGCTCTGTCTCTCCTGAATCGTTTTTTTATTTGCTTGCTCTTGTGGGTAAAAGTAATGTACCTTTAACTTAATAGTATGTATCACAGCCTCTGGTCCTTATAAGCAATATAAGTAATATTAAATCAGCCCTCGGATTGTAAGGGCTTAGTTTACTTTTAATAATTTACGGACTGAGGACTGTTAAACGTTATAGATTATTTTTTCTAGTACACAATTGCGATTGTGCAATCCACTGAGCTTAAGTGTTTTTAACTCTTAGCCTTGCTACTGTATGTGTGCATTTTCCTTGTTGATAACAATACAGTTTAAATGTATGGAATGATATGAACATTTTTAATATTGATATAATCTCTGTTCTAGCAGAGCTAAACGTTAGTATATGATTGTGGAACTGGTTCTTTTCTTAAACTGGATTGTATCCTTTGTTACAATTAGTTTAACTAGTTGTTGCACATATGAATCAATGTCATCTTAGAAGAAGTCTTAACACTTACCCAGAAACCCCTTATTCATACAAAGCAGAAGAAACTCATTATGGCCACCACATTTGCACTGAATACCACAGATGCTGGTTAAAATTTTGAGAACATATGGCATGTGGTTACATCAGATCCAAAGCTCCCATTTGCACAGAATCTTTTTCCTATGAGCGCGTATCGAAGGGGAACTAACGCTGCGAGATATGCTGGTCATGACAGACCCTAAATTAAGCTATATGACTGTAACAAAAACAAACAGAGGATCTATCTCTGCCTAGGTTGCACTACGTGCAATGGACTTATAGCCACTAAGACTTTCCATCATCCGCATACCAACCGTGTCTACACATCCGGCCACTCACTATCCTGTAATACCACGCACGTTGTCTATCAATGTTTTGCCCGTTGTTCCCAATTCTATTTAGGTAAAACTATTGGCACACACGTGAGAGAATGGCAAATCCACAGACGGGCTATACGATTAGCACTTGATAAAGGCGGATTCAGATCAACCGCGTCGCAAGGCACTGTGCTCAGATGTCCCATCAGGTTTCTTCTATCAGATATATTCTGATCGACCATATGCCAAGGTTTGGATAGTGGTGGCGACAGGGATAAAGCATTACTCAGGCGGGAAGCTGAATGGATATACCGCCTTGGAACTGTGCACCCGGGGGGGGGGCCTGAATTCACCACCTGATTTTAAAGTACTCATCTAAATAGGAGGTACATTCCTGGGGTACGATCCCGGGCGTTGTGATCCTCACTATAGGGGTAAGTTGGGGACTTGTCCTTGGTTGGGATATTGTTTCCCACTAGGTACCCTTATCCTAGACACATGTGGGACCTTTCTAAGGATCCACGTCTGTCAGGTGACCACCGCGTGCCGGGGTGGGTTACCATATACCATTAATACTCCCATTTCTAGAGATTTAAAGTGCCTTTCTGGGTGGTGTACCCTGAGGTAGTATACATCTAGCAGTAATATGACTATCTTTCCTATATTTGTGTTTTGCACTACATACCTGGAGTGCATTCATTGTGGTCCTTAATGGGGGTATGGCAAATAGTGTGTAAACATCCCTAGGTGAACACACTAATATGTCAATGGCTGTTTGTCAAAGTGTCTAGCGCCATACATATATGCATAGAACACATGAATAGGTCACTCAATATATGTGCAAAACCGATAGGTTATATAGAAGCTTGGACATTCTGCCTTTTCTAATGATTGATGTTCCAATATGGTACTAGGTTGCGGAGAAAAACATATATGTCACTGTAGAGCTTTTTTGCTATATATCTGAGATAGTAATATCACATAAGCATTCAATATACCATATTAGAGTAGTATATGGTTGAGTGTATAAACTCACTCTAGTGGTGATAAGTATGTATATATGTGTGAGAGCTCTATTGGTATATTACAATTGAGCATTTTATGCTGTAGCAATATCTTTTCTTTGTTTCTGAATTTAGCAATCGATACATAGATTGCAGATACATTCATTTTTAAGTCTATGATTTTAAACTATGCTATTGTAAGTTTGTGTAGATTATGCTGTAACACGCCTTTTAGGTATTATTCTGTTTAATACATGGGTTAAACAATGTTTCTCTATACCATCTTAGGAGCCTGAGGTCTCTAGCCTTAGTGAAGTTGAGGAAGAAATGTGTGCTCTTTTAGAGAAGTTTGATAATGTTTTGTATTAACCTATTTTAATCAGCTTAATACATGTCTGAACATGAAACCACAGGATATGTATATACTGTTTAACCTAAATCTTTTTTTCTATAACAGGTTGTGTCATGGTATTGAAAAGTACAGCTTTGCTCAACAATGTACATGTCAATAGAATCAGGTATACTATAGCAACATTGACAGGGGTTCTAAATGACCCATGAGTGCTGTAATACGTCACTTCCGGTATGGTGGAACGCAGGAGTATGCGCTCCACCTGGATAGCTCAGTTCTATTACCTTAAGGCGGATAAAGTAACGATAGGATCACGGTGGTGGTAATGTGTATTCACGATAATGTAAATAAGTTTAACTTTGGTTTGACAGCCGATAAGGCTGTAATGTGAAGTAAAGTTAGGGGACATGGATTGTGCTTTTTTTGAACAGGCAGGAGATGCCATTGTGACAAGTTGTATTTATATGTTTTATATGTGCCCACTATAATATCGCTATAGCAAGTTTGTGGAATTTTTTTGAAATGTAATAATTTTAATGTTTCAATATATACCAGAAGTGACACGGTTAGGTACACTTCCGGTTTGTAGGTTGTGACACGCATAGTTTGCGGTCCAACACGGCAGTTTGGCGCCTTATTTGAGTGTAAACACAGGTGTTTTAAATTTGTTAGTCACCAGGTTGTATAAAAGTTTGCATTTCCTTATTATGTTGTCATGCTGATGAAGGGGAACTTCACCCCGAAAACGATCCAATAAAATTATTTTGTTCACTGAAAAAGACCCTGAGTGTGCATTTGCTTTGAGGAATATATATATATATATAATATTATATATATATATATATATATATACTGTATATATATATATATATATATATATATATATATATATATATATTATATATATATACTGTATATATATATATATATATATATATATATATATATATATATATAATATATATATATATATATATATACTATAAGTAAATATATATATATATAGTATATATATATATATATATATATAGATATATATATATATATATAAGTAAATATATATCCAGAAAAGAGCACTCTCACCTTAGTCTTCAACTGCTAGGGTGCCAGCGATTCAATATATAGGGAATAGAAGGCACACTGTGTATTTTTAGCATAAAAAGAGAGTACCTTCTATTCCCTATATATATATATATATATATTAATATATATATACTATATATATATATATATATATATATATATATCTATATATATATATGGAGTTGAGTTTCAGAGTTTCAGCGCACATAGAATGGAGAAAACAAAACCAAATTATGGTGCAGTATGTCAGTACTAGGCAATCAAAAACTAAACGTGAGATTTAAATGTGCTCACCTTGTTTAACCTCAAACATGTGTAGGTATGTTGGAAGCATGGAGGGGATGTAATCCCTATCTGTGGTAAAGATGTTTCCAGCATGGTATGGCAGAAACTTTTAGCAGGTGGAAATCTTGATATCCCTGGAGTAGAAATATGCTGGTATTCAGACAAACTTCTCCTCTCTGGAGTTAGGTAGAGACACTTTAATTCTTTTTGCTGGATTTCTTTCCTTGTTGCTGTTTATTTCTTTTCCCCTTCTTTATACTTGAAAGGCTTCTCCTCTCTGGAGTATGGTTTCCTTGTGGTTTTTTGAGCTCTAGATAGCTCACAATATCCGGATGGATGTGGATTCTTAAGCCTGTCAGTGACAGGGTCTGTTGCTGAAGTGTTTGAAGCTTGGTCTCCCTGGACAGGAAGTGACGTCAGTAGTGGGCGTGCCCTTACGCGTTTCGTGAATTACATTTCACTTCATCAGAGGGTATGCCCACAGAGCACTGAGGAGAGCTTATATGGCGTTTCAAGTGCAGATAATTGGCTTTAACTTAATTTGTTAATTGAATACTGGTACCCTATTGTATATTCATTGATTGGTGTGATTTATTTGTATTAGTCTGCATAAATTAGAAGCAGATTACTAACTGGCTTACACATATTTTGTTTGCATACATAAAGTTTAAACCATACTCCAGAGAGGAGAAGCCTTTCAAGTATAAAGAAGGGGAAAAGAAATAAACAGCAACAAGGAAAGAAATCCAGCAAAAAGAATTAAAGTGTCTCTACCTAACTCCAGAGAGGAGAAGTTTGTCTGAAATACCAGCATATTTCTACTCCAGGGATATCAAGATTTCCACCTGCTAAAAGTTTCTGCATACCAGCTGGAAACATCTTTACCACAGATAGGGATTACATCCCCTCCATGCTTCCAACATACCTCACATGTTTGAGGTTAAACAAGGTGAGCACATTTAAATCTCACGTTTAGTTTTTGATTGCCTAGTACTGACATACTGCACCATAATTTGGTTTTGTTTTTCTCCATTCTATGTGCGCTGAACTCTGAAACTCAACTCCATACCTTTTTCCTTCACATTCCATTTGATGATAGTGGAATATTCAGAAACTAGCTGCCATTGAAATATATCAGGAGGAACTATTTTAGAGCAAAATAACCATTTGCAACGTACACAGCGCAGATCAAGAAACACCCAAGCAACACTTTCTACATTTATCATCACCCTTTTTGATTTGCTGCAGTGTTACAAATTCAATAGACTTTAAGGTTGTGTATCCTCAGCCAACTATATAATTATGTCAGATGACCTATTTTTTGGTAACTTTGCAGATACCACGCACAAAAAAAGGTCATGGTCTGATAGTTCAAACACTATCACCTTAGACACTGAAAATGAGCAAGCAATAGATATTGATCCCAAAGCCTTACTTAAAGAACTGGAAAAACTTAAAAAATTGGAGATCAAAAATTGGCTTGATATAGTAGGCCTAGAAAACTATCTCAAGGTTAACCTAGTACCAAAAGGTCTCAGACTCTACAAAACACCAATCTTAATAGCACTGACATAGAACTTTTAACAGACTGGGAAAATGCATAGATGAATGTGCTACTAAATCATGAAAATCCTGATTAGATTCAGGGAACAAAATTTAATTAAAATTAAAGAAGAAATTCAAGATGTAAGTGAGAAACTACAACCTTACAACAATGATGTGTACTATAAAACACTGAATTCAGAAATAGCCAGTAGAATTGAAAAATTGGAAAAAGACATTATAAAAAGGAAAAAAGAAAAAACTAGAGAGAGACATACAGAACAGGGTTACTGAAAATACTGATGTACAAACAGACTTTGTAGATATCACTGATACACCAGCACTGAAAACACCCAGTAGCCAGTACCAGTAAATAACACACATTTTTTTCCTAAAAGCTTTGATCCTGCAACTGTTAAAACCAAATATGTTCCCAATAAAACCACTAACAAATAAAACTATTATAAATGGAAGATTTAATGTGAATGAAACACATAAGGAATATAAGAAATTACAACCATAATTCAAACTACACTAACCACGACGCCAACAAAACTACTACCGTACATATACTAACAATAGGTCCCCAGAAGTCAGGTTTAGCAACCATAGAAACCATACACATGACAATTGGAGATCAAGAGAACATAGAAATTGGTCACAAAATTGACCAAAGAGAAATCACTTGAGAGACAGGGGGGGAAATTCAGAATCAAGTAGACCCAATCATTTTTTAAAAGCTAAGAGCAAGAAGAGAGTCCACTTTCGAATCCCCAAACTATTTAAACCACCCACTAAGACCACAAAAAAGACAGTTAGACCAAACAGAAAGAGAGGTTGCAGAGGAGGACAAAAGAAACAAGGGAAAAAAAAACAAAGTGGTAATTAACAAAAAACACTGAAACTAATACAGTTGATAATGAGAATATTAAGATCTTTAACTTATCTAGCCACACTTTAACCCTAGAGGGAACAAAGATACTTAAAAAAAAGGTTTTTCTTTTGCCCCTACTAGCAAACCAAATGCATTTGATTTATTCATAGACACTAGTAAATTTGTTCGGAAGCTAACACTTCAAAGACATTTTGCTAAATCAAAAAAAGAATTAGATAACCCCATAGCCCTTAGTCAGGGCGATACTGAAGCTTTAAACAATAAGCTCGAATTAGAAAATGAATTCTAACCTACTTCACTCCACAATTACTCCAACATTTAACAATGAGGGAGATGACAAACCATTTAAACACCAGCTCTCTAAAACCAAAATCCATCTTCTACCCAGTCCATTCAAAAGGGAAACACCTCACCCTATTTTGAAGACTTGGTCAAACAAGACCTTGAAGAAATGTGTAAAAATTTTGACATTAGTAAGAAAAATCTCACCTATAAGGAAAGAACAGCACTTAAGAATTTAAGTAATAACAATGATCTAGTCTTAAGACAAGCGGACAAGGGAGGGGGCATTGTAGTTCAAAACTATGATGACTATATGCTAGAAGCAAACCGCATTCTATCAGACACCCAAACATATGAGGCCCTTAAATCAGATCCCACTGACAAGTATCTAGAACAGTACCTAGACCTAATCAGAAAAGCTAAGAAGGATAATATCCTTAACATTGACGAATTTAACTTTCTCAAATATGAGACACCCAAAATTGCAAACTTCTACCACCTCCCCAAAGTTCACAAAAATGAAACCAACCCCCAGGGAGGCCCATAATATCTGGCATAAACAGCTTAACAAGTCACCTATCAGAATACATTGATAACTTTTTACAGCCAGAAGTACCAAAATTAGAGTCCTTTTTGAGGGATACTCCCCATTTGTTATCCTTATTAGAGGATTTTTCATGGAAACAAAGTTACCATCTAGCCTCCCTAGACGTAACAGCCCTATACACTGCCATACCGCATGAAGAAGGGATAAAAAAGCGCTCAGTTGTTTCTAGAAAGTGCTAGCCAGATGAATAAAACCCAAATTGCATTCATTGGAGATGCCATTAAATTTATTCTGGGGAAAAACTACTTTTGTTTCAACAACACCATATACCTCCAAAAATGGGGGACTGCCATGGGCACAAAATTTGGCCCCCAATTTTGCAAACTTATATATGGGGAAATTTGAAAAGTTATAGTGTCAGAAAACAACCCATATCAACCTAAAATTAAATTTTGGAAGAGATTTATCGATGATATTATCATCATATGGGAAGGAGAAGAGTCAGAATTTAATGAGTTTACTAATTACCTCAACTCTAACAACATGAACCTTACCCATAACAAAAACTTGGGGAGACAAAACACTAGACTTTTTAGACATCACCATCTATTGTGAAATAACAACATTCACACCAAAAATTACACTAAAAAAACAGATACTAATGGCTACCTCCACGCAGATAGCTGTCATCATCCGAACTGGATTAACAACATCCCATATGGCCAGTTCCAAAGAATCAAACGAAATTGTAGTAAGGATAGTGATTTTGAAGACGCAGCAAACACCCTAAAACAAAAATTTAAAGATATAAAGCTATACAGAAAATATAGTGGAAAAGGCTTATGAAAAAGTAAAGAACTCCACAAGACATTCGCTTTTAGAAACTAAAATCACCAACCCTGAGTTGGAAAACAAAATGTGTAACAACCAGATACATCACCACATATACAAAAGGGGCCAAACAAATAGAAAAAAATCCTGAACAAACACTGGGATGTACTAAAAAGGGACCCAGTTTTAGCAAACATCATTGGACCTCCAAAAGTCACTTATAGGAAAAGTAAGTGTATAAAAAACATTCTGGCACCAACTGCTTTAAAGAACACAAAAACTTAAAGAAAGAAATCCACCGATTAAAGGTTTCTTTAAATGTGGAAGAAAAAATTGTGTGTGCTGCAGCCACACAAACAAAAACAAAGAAATAAATAAATGGATCATTCACAACAAAGATGAACAAGTACCAATAGAACATTTTCTAAACTGTAAATCAGAATACATAGTATATCTATTAGAGTGTTCTTGCAAAAAATTCTACGTAGGGCGAACAAAGAGAAGCCTAAAGAGACGAGTGCTGGAACACATAAACAACATCAAAGATGCCGATTCTGAATACGGCATCGGCAAACACTTTGAAAAATATCACAATAAAAATAGTGACGAATTTACGGTAAGAGCAATTGAACAAATTTCAGCCTCTAAAGGGAAGGAAAGACTTTTACAAGCTCAGAAAAAGAGAAACCTATTGGATTCAACCGTTTGAATACTTTACAACCAACAGGTCCTCAACAAAGACATAGACCTAGCTGCATTTCTTTAAATAATCAAGAATGACCCATTTTGACTTTCTCCTATCCACTCCTATGTCTTACTAATTAGCTTTATATTGTGATTAATATTACCAAGTGTTTCTACACCTAAATTATTCTCTATGTCCCGTTTCAAATAAACACATAGTTAAATCTGTGTAAAACAACATAGTTATGCAGATAGACCTCCCACATAAAAAGTTATGTCCAGGGTCACACATTGAAGTTAACCTCCACCTATTCCCTATCCAATAATCAATAATAAAAATAAAAATAATAATTTGTGTTTCTCAAATTTTATGGATTAACACATAGGTAAAGTTAGGTAGAGGATCACCTAAGCAAATAGACCTCCACATAGAAAGTTATGTCCATGGTCAGACATTTAAGGTAACTGCCCCCATTCCCTAATCCATTAATCAAATAATAAAAATAATAAATTATTTTTTATGCATAAACACATAGGTAAAGTGAGGTAGAGGATCACCTAAGCAATTAGTACTCCCCAGAGAACTGCTCTTAGCAGGCTCCACCTGTGATAAGCACCAAATTGGTTGCTTATTTTAATTTCATTATATTTTTTATGAAAAAATAAAAATAAACACATAGGTAAAGCAGCCGTCACTTTAGGCAAAAAATCATAGGGGTGACAGTAATTTTAGGCAGCTTTATTACCTTTGATTACCCCTATGGAAATACGTAAGGATTCCCCACCAGATTTATGTCTAAATACATATATAAAATTCCAATATCACTAACAAGAAAAAAAGTTTCCTTTTTTTTTTTTTTTTTTTCAAAATATGTGTAAGCCAGTTAGTAATCTGCTTCTAATTTATGCAGACTAATACAAATAAATCACACCAATCAATGAATATACAATAGGGTACCTGTATTCAATTAACAAATTAAGTTAAAGCCAATTATCTGCACTGAAACGCCATATAAGCTCTCCTCAGTGCTCTGTGGGCATACCCTCTGATGAAGTGAATGTAATTCACGAAACGCGTAAGGGCACGCCCACTACTGACGTCACTTCCTGTCCAGGGAGACCAAGCTTCAAACACTTCAGCAACAGACCCTGTCACTGACAGGCTTAAGAATCCACATCCATCCGGATATTGTGAGCTATCTAGAGCTCAAAATACCACAAGGAATCATCATCTAGCTGTATTTACAACAGTTCATGTAACTATTTATTACGGTTTTCCATCAAAAACACCAACTTATCCACCTGAACTCTGGGAGCTTTTCAGAGCTCAAAACCACCTTAAGGAATTTACCTTCAGCTGTACTTACAGCATCCTACACCACAATATCACCAACTTTTATCAGCTAGCTGTTTTTGCACCAGCCCTGATAAAAACTTACTACCGGATTTAAAGAAATATACTATATTTCATCTGCTCACCTATTTCTGTCCCTGATCTGGACTATTATCAAAGAGGAGTTCTGTTTATCTTTTTTTATTGGACATTGGAAAATAAAAAAATTGTTTTTATTTTAAATTTCACTTTGTGTCCTTGCAAGCATCATTTATACACATCTCAGGAGTGCTGCAATTAATATCCACAATTGATCTCATAGTATGTAAACTGAGCACTAATTGGTTTGCATACATAAAGTTTAAACCATACTCCAGAGAGGAGAAGCCTTTTCAAGTATAAAGAAGGGGAAAATAAATAAACAGCAACAAGGAAAGAAATCCAGCAAAAAGAATTAAAGTGTCTCTACCTAACTCCAGAGAGGAGAAGTTTGTCTGAAATACCAACATATTTCTACTCCAGGGATATCAAAGATTTCCACCTGCTAAAAGTTTCTGCATACCAGCTGGAAACATCTTTACACAGATAGGGATTACATCCCCTCCATGCTTCCAACATACCTCACATGTTTGAGGTTAAACAAGGTGAGCACATTTAAATCTCACGTTTAGTTTTTGATTGCCTGAGTACTGACATACTGCACCATAATTTGGTTTTGTTTTTCTCCATTCTATGTGCGCTGAAACTCTGAAACTCAACTCCATACCTTTTTCCTTCACATTCCATTTGATGATAGTGGAATATTCAGAAACTAGCTGCCATTGAAATATATCAGGAGGAACTATTTTAGAGCAAAATAACCATTTGCAACGTACACAGCGCAGATCAAGAAACACCCAAGCAACACTATATATATATATATATATATATATATACATACATATATACATACATATACACAAACACACACATATATATATGTATACATACATACACACAAACACACACATATATATATGTATACATACATACACACAAACACACACATATATATGTATACATACATACACACAAACACACACATATATATATGTATACATACCTACACACAAACACACACACACACACATATATATATATTTATACACATACATACATACACACGCACATACAGTATATATATATATATATATATATATATATATATATATATATATATATATATATATATATATATATATATATATAAGTTCAAGCTACAGCATTACCCTCTAAAGTCCATCCACCTGGGTGCAAAAATGAAAATAGTATACTCCACAGTACGAATGCACTCACAGGACTTTGTTCAAAATATATTCATAAATGTAATGAAACGGAAAACTTCCCCTTTATCAGCATAACAAACTTGTGATAAACACACACATATAGTGAAAGTATAACAAAACAAAACACGCTTACAAACCTGCGTAACACTCAATGGCGCTAAACTACCGTGTTGGAACGCATACTGTGCATTCCGCTGCAATCTAAACCGTAAGTGGACAAAACATACATAACTTCTGGTGTGTGCTTATTTCAAATAAATAAATAAATAAAAACCAAGGTATGTGTTTTTCTGATTATTTCAATATAATAACATTTAGCATACTTGATCCTGCTTAACCTGCAGATACATTTTATAATGGACACGTACTTGTCTTGATTGCTAAACATGTGTGTACCTTCGTGCCTAAACTCTTAGACCCTCATAACACCACACAAGTATTGACACTTCATACTATGCCGAGTTGAATGTGAGTCTATCACACCTAATGTGTTTCGTAATGCCTTAGTGCACATCTCAGGTTTATCGGTATCTACTGCCGTGCTGGAACGCAAATAGTGCATTCCATTGTAAGAGCTAACCCGGAAGTTACTAAAAATACCTCACTTCCAGCTCAGTACGTATCTGGAAAAATTAAAAGAAGGAAGTATATATTAATGTACTGGCCAGAGAACAAACATATCACCATTAATATCTCAATGTCTGTTGTAAATTTAACATTAACATCAAGATATACAATATAATGTATAAATCATTTGTATAAAATGTTATCTCAGTTACTGGAGACCACCACCCCTAATGTGGGCTTGTGATATCCCCATCACATATGGCTCAACCTTGTTTCAATATTTTGCTGTATCAACGGGTATCATCCAGTTTATCTCTAGTATTAGGAGCTGCCATTCTGACCCAAGGGGGGCGGGGTTATGGCAGTCTGCCTGATAGATAAACTGTAAATCTTAGGAACAGGGAAGATATAATTAAAGATGATAGGACTAAGAATTATGATGACTTTGTCTACACATGTAGCACCATACAAAGAGAAGGCTACATTGGGTGCTATGCCATAAGGAACACATAAAAGAAAAACGTAAAGGAAATGCATAAAAGAAAAAATTCAGATTGCTAAAAACAGAAGGTAATTCTGTTGCATTTGTTGTAGCTATTTGATTCTATTACCTAACAATTGGGGACCGGGCACCGGAAATTAACTCATCCTCCCATCTACTGTGAACCTATTTATCTGAAGACACTCTGATCATGGATGTTTTAAGATTCTATGCCCAATAGATACCACAGGATATTCGCAATTATATGTCCAATATACACCACTAGTATTAACCCCAGATATACATCACAAAGCGGGTATTATTGTGTTCGCTTTAAATGATTGTATGTCCATGGATGATGGAATCTACACCTGTATGCAGCACAGACCACTTACATGGTTTTGCACAGAAGAGAGTGACCTGTTATTGTGGCCATACCCCATAATTGTTAGAAAGTGAGAACCGTACAGACCATTCACCCAATGGAATGTATATGTCTGTGTACCCAGGCCCATACAGTCTATATATCTCCCGCCAACAGGGTGAAGGCCACAATTACCGCACTCCTGGTTTGTAGTGCATATCATACTGTGGGATACTTCTGCCATCCGGACGGGAGGGGGAACCCAACGCTTTCATGTGGCTTGTACAGCTAGGTTAGTGGAGTGCTTACATAAAATGGTGACCACAATGGCTGAACGTGTTTCACCTGCCATGTCCGGATCTTATAATAGTCACGTCCATGTGCAGGGTATGGGTACTATGCAGGATGAGCGTACCCTCGCCAGGGGCAAGTTACCAACATTCCCCATGTGAGGTTCACACAGCCAAAGTTTGCACCCCTGGTTTGCAACTCCAACCTAGATTAATGATTTAAAAACAGGTGGCAAATTCAAACCCCCTAGGTGTACAGTGCGCAGCCTGTACATCCACTCGGCCTCACGGATGAGAAGTGCTTTGTTTCTATCACCACCCCTGTCCAGTCTGGGTATGTGGTCGATCAGGATGTAGCGGATAGATGATACTTGGTGTGACATCTGGGCACAATGCCGTGCAACCGGTTGTTCAGATTCACCTTTCTCCAATGACTGTGATTCGCCATCCTCCCACGTAGCGTGCCAATGTTTTTTTTAAATTAGGACAAATTATAAATCACGAGGCAAAATTAAGTTGAAACAATGTTTTTTTTAATTATCTACCCATTGTTACTATTGTATTACATATAAAGTAGATGGTAAATTTGCTGATACTAAAATACTGACTCCCTGCAACTTTAAGTACAAGTATTATTTTTATTTAGTGTTTTTTGTGATATATTTTTTTTGATCATACCAAATATTGAGAATTCTTTTACTTTCAAATTTTTACTAAGTAAGTGCACGAAACGTGTCAGAAAGCAGCATTATGGGAACCCTGACCATGCTAATTTTTTTTACTTTTAAGGATTCTCGAAAAAAGTTTTGTTTTTTATCATTTGCTCTCTTGAGTGCGAGTTACTTTGTCTTCTCCTTAGTATGTTGGCAATCTCCAGGTTGGGTTAACCTTATTTTTAAAGTTTTTACACTTCTGTATCACGGAACTGGTCAGGAATTGGAGACACAGCAAGTGTAAACATTTTCTGGGGTTTACCCTTTTCACTTCTGACTTTGTCCCTGGGTGCATTATATGCCCTCACTTCCAACAAACTTTGTTGCAACAGTTATTTCTCCTAATATGTATGAGTTGACTCTCTGGAATCAATCTGATCAGATGTCTGGAATGGCATGAGGCTCCATGTAAAAAAGTATTTTCAACCACTGGTTTTCTAAATTTCGAAGTCCTTATGGTGCCAGCCCCATCCAAAGCTTTCAACCTCAAATCCAAAGTAAACACATTGATCAAATATTTCACTAGTAAATCTAAGATTAAACCAATTATTATTGATGAATGCCAAAAATGTATCAAATTCAAGTGACTCATCTACAACAAAGATAAGATAGTCTATAAGGCGCCTATATAGGACAATCTAAATAAGAATTTGAGCTCCCCCCCTCCCCAACACACAAAAAGATTAGAAAAAGAATAGGTAATACTGTCCACCAAACATAAAGTAATTGTGGGTTAATAGGGGCTCGATGACATCACAAATATATAATTTAATTTAATCTGAATAGGATGTATTCCTGTTCACAAAGTATATGACCGCTCTCAAACCCAACTCATGTGGGATACTTGAATAAAGTGATGTAGTATCAACCACCATCCATCTATAGTTTTGCTGCCATTTCAAACCATTTCCAATTTCCAATAATTGACCTGAATCTTTAAGATAACTGTATAAATGTTGAACCAACCCATTCAGATAATGGTTCAAACAGCGAACCAACCCCAAATATAATAGGGCATCCACTGGTCTATTTATATTTTTGTAAGTCTTTGATAAATAATGAAAAATAGGTGTCAATGGAAACTCAGGTACTAAATATTGAACTTTCTTTCTGGAATAAAAATCACAGGGCAATCCCTGCATCCAATAATTTGTCTAACTTGCTCTTAAACATACTAGTAGGATTGAACGATAATTTCCTATAAATTGTAGCATCCGATAATTGTCTTTGAGCTTCATCCAAGTAATCTATTTTATTCAAAAGAACATTTCCTCCTTTATTAGATGAGCATATCACAATATCATCATTCATTCTCAAACTACTAATAGCTTCATGCTCCAGAGGAGACATGTTATGATTCCATTTCTTGCCCTGCACAGAATAGCCCAAAGTTATAATATCTTGTTCAACCTTGCTTTGAAACATATTAATATGTGGGTATCTAAACTGTATGGGATGAAAAGTAAAAAAATCTCCTATCAGGAAAAGCGGCAGTAGGTACTTTGTTGTCATTTGAAAAATCATTTAGACATTCTACATTCTCAATCCTACATAAATCTGTGAAATCCAACCCTTTCCATAAATAACAGTTAAAGGGACAGTCAACACCAGAATTTTTGTTGTTTAAAAAGAAAGATAATCCCTTTATTACCCATTCCCCAGTTTTGCATAGCCAATAATGTTATAATAATATAGTTTTTACCTCTGTGATTACCTTGTATCTATGCCTCTGCAAATTGCCCCCCTTATTTCAATTCTTTTGACAGACTTGTATTTTAGCCAACCAGTGCTATCTCCAGGGTAACTTCACATGCATGAGCTCAATGTTATCTATATGAAACAAATGAACTAATGCCCTCTAGTGGTCAAAATGCATTCAGATTAGAGGCAGTCTTCAAGGTCTAAGAAACTAGCATATGAACCTCCTAGGTTTAGCTTCCAACTAAGAATACCAGGAGAACAAAGCAAAATTGGTGATAAAAGTGAATTGGAAAGTTGTTTAAAATTACATTCCATATTTAAATCATGAAAGTTTTTTTTGGACTTGACTGTCCTTTTAACTTTTGTCATATTTTCTTCACAATCCACATCAGTATGTGATTCAAAGCTATCTCTCTTCAAATTAAGAAAACATTTCAAAGTGAGTTTCCTCATAAATTTATTAACCTCCAGTAGTGTTTTAATTACTGAAAAATTAAATGAAGGAGCAAACCCTAAACCCTTACGTAAAACAGAAATTTGTCTGTTAGTTCATAATTAGACAGACTGATCATATCTAATTAATTTTCTTCTTTTGGATCAATTGCTGTGAGGATTTTCTTCTTCCTTTTGACCTTTGTGTCTTCCACCTAAAGGGGCACTCTCATCCCTTCTTGATTTTGGACGTACCAATTGTGCAACTGAACAAAAAAGAGGAAGAAGAGGGAAGGTAAAGAGAGAAAGAGTCACTCTCATCAGAACTTTGTAAGTCATGTTCTGAAGAATCCATCTCAGTTGATGAAAAGAAAACCTTGCGTTCATACTTCTATCTTCTCAAGATTGATTTTGGAGCTTTATTCTCAGGGCGCTGTGTATTACTACCTTTTCTTCTTGGAAATGTTTTAACTACTGCCATTAAGCAGATGCTCTTTGAAGAAGCCGAAAGTGACTCAGTGACGCGATCATTGGAGATCTTTTAGATGTGACTGACTTAAAGAGCGTTGTGTCTATGTTAGCCTTTTTTGTCTTTACTTTTAACCTTTTAAAAAATGTATCTTTTTCACATGTCTATTTCCTTTGGAAGAGTGGATTATAAGGCACCTAACCCGAGAGCTCAGTTTTTATTTCCTCACAACATGAGTAAGGTCCTACTTACCTGGCTGTCTAATGTGACTAATGCAACTTTACTATTTCCTTTTTTTTAGTTTTCCTTCTTTTTGAGAACTATTGGGTTGATATTGGACTATATCCTTTTCACAACATACACTATTTTAGTGATATCCTCACATTTTTTTGTATTTTATTATTGCTTCTTGTGAGTTCACATACTATTTATTGTACACAGCCATTTATGTATATTGACTTTTTCTCTGTAGACTACATGCAGATAAAGGAAAACATTGCCATGCGTTTTCACTTGACAGACAGACATACAGACAGACATACAGACAGACAGACATATAGAATAGATAGAATATATAGATAGATGATAGATAGATAGATAGATAGATAGATAGATAGAGATGATAGATTGATTAGATAGATAGATATGAGATAGATAAATAGATAGTATTTCAGTTTATATGAGGAACATGCTGATATGACATGAATTGAACTATTGAAGCCAGGCACTGTCACTGTTTTTAATTGTCTCGAACTGACCATTTAATTTTGAGATTTCCTTCACCAGATTCTGCGCCTCCTCATAAATCTTCACCTCTGTGCTCTTCTTCCCAAGTCCAAATTCCTTCAGGGTCTTAAGGGCAAATGTTCGCATTTGCTGCCAGCACTTGCCATTTGCAAAAGCAATTCCTGAAATGAATCAGTACATCATTATTGTATTAGGGTTAAAACACTTATAAATAAGTTAGCAAAGCTATAAGAATTTTTTTTTGCCAATATGGAGGTTAAAGGGACACTGTACTATAAAATGTGTTTCCCCTTAATGTATACTTATACATATATATTGTATCCCTCCGCACAAAAAACTCTACCAGATAATATGTAAAAAACATAATTTATTTAAGAACTTACATGATAAATTCATTTCTTTCATATTGGCAAGAGTCCATGAGCTAGTGACGTATGGGATATACAATCCTACCAGGAGGGGCAAAGTTTCCCAAACCTCAACATGACTATAAATACACCCCTCACCACACCCACAATTCAGTTTAATGAATAGCCAAGTAGTGGGGTGATAAAGAAAGGAGTAAAAAGCATCAACAAAGGAATTTGGAAATAATGGTGCTTTATACAAAAAAACATAACTACCATAAAAAGGGTGGGTCTCATGGACTCTTGCCAATATGAAAGAAATTAATTTATCAGGTAAGTTCTAATTGTCAAGAGTCCATGAGCTAGTGATGTATGGGATAGAAATACCCAAGATGTGGAACTCCACAGAAGAGTCACTAGAGAGGGAGGGATAAAATAAAAACAGCCATTTTCCGCTAAAAAAAATTAAATCCACAACCAAAAAAATAAGTTTTTCTCATAATTGAAAAGAAAAAACTTAAAACATAAGCAGAGGAATCAAACTGAAACAGCTGCCTGAAGAACTTTTCTACCAAAAACTGCTTCCGAAGAAGCAAATACATCAAAACTGTAGAATTTAGTAAATGTATGCAAAGAAGACCAAGTTGCTGCTTTGCAAATCTGATCAACTGAAGCTTCATTCTTAAAAGCCCACAAAGTGGAGACTGATCTAGTAGAATGAGCTGTAATTCTCTGAGGCGGGGCCTGACCCGACTCCAAATAAGCTTGATAAATCAAAAGCTTTAACCAAGATGCCAAGGAAATGGCAGTAGCCTTCTGACCTTTCCTAGAACCGGAAAAGATAACAAATAGATTAGAAGTCTTCCTGAAATCTTTAGTAGCTTCAACATAATATCTCAAAGCTCTAACCACATCCAAAGAATGTAAGGATCTCTCCAAAGAATTCTTAAGATTAGGACACAAAGAAGGGACAAGATTTTCTCTATTAATGTTGTTAGAATTCACAACCTTAGGAAGAAATTTAAATGATGTTCGCAAAACTGCCTTATTCTGACAGAAAATCAGAAAAGGAGATTCACAAGAAAGAGCAGATAATTCAGAAACTCTTCTAGCAGAAGAGATGGCCAAAAGGAACAACACTTTCCAAGAAAGTAGTTTACTGTCCAAAGAATGCATAGGCTCAAACGGAGGAGCTTGTAAAGCCTTCACAACCACATTAAGACTCCAAGGAGGAGAGATTGATTTAATTACAGGCTTGATATGGACCAAAGCCTGTACAAAACAGTGAATATCAGGAAGCTTAGCAATTTTTCTGTGAGATAAAACAGAAAGAGCAGGGATTTGTCCCTTCAAGGAACTTGCAGACAAACCCTTAACCCAAACCATCCTGGAGAAACTGTAAAATTCTAGGAATTCTAAAAGAATGCCAGGAGAATTTATGAGAAGAACACCATGAAATGTAAGTCTTCCAAAGTCGATAATAAATCTTCCTAGAAACAGATTTACAAGCCTGTAACATAGTATTAATCACTCAGTCAGAGAACCCTCGATGACTAAGCATTAGGCATTCAATTTCCATATCTTCAAATTTAATGATTTAAGATCCTGATGGAAAAATGGACCTTGAGACAGAAGGTCTGGTCTTAAAGGAAGTGGCCAAGGTTGGCAACTGGACATCCGAACATGATCCGCATACCAAAACCTGAGAGGCCGATAAACGGTCGCAAACCTGGTGACTACTAAGAAAATTGAGATAATCCGCTGATTATCTATCATTGGATGGCCCATCTAATATTGCGATCAATATATATGATATGATTAAGAATTTGGTGCTGATTCTGAAGATCTAAATTTTGTTGGCGAAACTCTAGTAGTTTTCTCGACTGGACCGTTGAAGGTGAAGGCGGCGGCCTACATTTCAACACCCCCTCCCCCCCCCGTACTCCAGGGTAAAGCAGTATCAGACAGCTTACTGCTACACTTTTTACACACCAAACATGGAGGAAATCTACATGACTATACAAAATTGGATGGCCAACTTTAAACGTACAATGTGTGATAAACTTGATCATCTTCTGTATCGCATGGAACATACCCACATGGGGGAGGATTTGTGTGAATCTAGTGGGGAGACTAACGTGGAATCTGTTACTCCGAATGGAACTACCCAACCCAGTGCGGCTCAGCTCTCGGATAAGGGAGAACATATTCGTGTATGGATGAGTACCTGTGGAGGTTTCCTGCCTTTTGCTTCTGTTCCTGTCCAGGGAGGTGCAGCCGACTCTGAGGGGGGGGGGGACTGGGGTGATTGGCAGGTTGAGGCACAGTTAGTGAGAGGTTTGATTCTACGAGGTCAGCCTGAAGTGTGCCCTGTGTGCGCAGCTGGGCCTAGCAACTACCCGGAACGTACTGAAGCCCCTAGGGATCGACCTGGGCTGCTGGCACTGAACAAATCTTCTATGAGCAGTGACGGATCATTGATGCTTACCTGTGTAGTTGAGGAGGCATGCCGTGTTTACAGCTTACAGCACGCTATGCAGACTTCACTTAGAAAGGAGTTATTGTGGCAGGATATGCAAGCTTGGCATTACAGTTTCCCTGAAGACCTTGAACACTATCGCTGTATCAATATATCTGCCAGCACTCTTGTCAGGTCTGGTGTTGGGTAGAACTGGGTGTTTTGTCGGGCACCAGAAACGGGAAGGTATTGGCATTTACTCTTGATCTATCTATGTATTAATGACGGCCTCTTGGCCTGACAGACTATTTCAAGGGACATAAAACTTTCTTTGGAGTTTGAGTTGCAGGCTCCCTATTAGAAAGTAGTGATGTCGCGAACCTAAAAATTTGGGTTCGCGAACTGTGAACGCGAACACCCGCAAAAGTTCGCAAACCGGCGAACCGGGTGAACCCCCATTGACTTCAATGGGCAGGCGAATTTTAAAACCCACAGGGACTCTTTCTGGCCACAATAGTGATGGGAAAGTTGTTTCAAGAGTACTAACACCTGGACTGTGGCATGCCGGAGGGGGATCCATGGCAAAACTCCCACGGAAAATTACATAGTTGATGCAGAGTCTGGTTTTAATCCATAAATGGCATAAATCACCTAACATTCCTAAATTGTTTGGAATAACGTGCTTTAAAACATCAGGTATGATGTTGTATCGATCAGGTAGTGTAAGGGTTACGCCCGCTTCACAGTGACAGACCAAACTCCCACAGCGGGTACAACATCATCATCATCACACCGTACGTCCATGTGTGTGTAATGCTGCCTGACTGAGACATATCCCTGTTATTTACATCCTCTGGCAATAATGGTTGTGTAAATAACTCCTCTGACAGATCAAGTGAAGCGGCTGTGGTGCTAGTGTTGGTGGTGGCGGTAGGCGGGCGAGTGGTAGCTTGAGAGGTGCTGCCCGAAGATAAGCTGGAGGAGGATGGTGCGTAAAGGTTCGGAGCGGAAGCTATAGAAGATTGGGTGTCCTGTGTTAAAAAGTCAACTATGTCCTCAGAACTTTTCGAGTTCATGGTACGTGGCCTCTGAACACTGGGCATTATTCTAGGGCAAAGGGAATCACAGCACCACGACCACAATGGCACCTGCGGGGTGGCCTGCCTCTGCCTGTCATTTTTTTTAAATGTACACTTACACTACTATTAAACAAGATATGAGTGGTGCCACTGGGCAAGTGGGCACAGTATACGCTGTCAGCTTGACACAAAAAAGCAGACTGATGTTTCACAGTCCAAAAACTTTTTTTTTAATGTACACTTACACTATTATTAAACATGATATGAGTGGTGTCACTGGGCAAGGGGGCACAGTATACGCTGTGAGCCTGACACAAAAAAGCAGACTGATGTTTCACAGTCCAAAAAGTTTTTATTTTTTTAAATGTACACTTACACTACTATTAAACAAGATATGAGTGGTGGCACTGGGCAAGTGGGCACAGTATACGCTGTCAGCTTGACACAAAAAAGCAGAATGATGTTTCACAGTCCAAAAACTTTTTTTTTTAATGTACACTTACACTACTATTAACCTCTTAAGGACATATGACGGAATTTTTCCGTCATAAAACAATTGAGCAAACTGAAAGCTGTGTCCTTAAAGGGTTAAACAAGATATGAGTGGTGTCACTGGGCAAGTGGGCACAGTATACGCTGTGAGCCTGACACAAAAAAGCAGACTGATGTTTCACAGTCCAAAAAGTTTTTATTTTTTTAAATGTACACTTACACTACTATTAAACAAGATATGAGTGATGGCACTGGGCAAGTGGGCACAGTATACACTGTGAGCCTGGCACACACGCTGGCAAGCAGGATACTGCAATTAGATTACACAAGCAGACTGATGTTTCACAGTCAAAAAAGTTTTTTTTTTAAATTTACACTACTGTTACACCAGATATGAGTGGTGGTACTGGGCAAGTGGGCACAGTATACGCTGTGAACCTGGCACACACGCTGGCAGGCAGGCAACTGCAATTAGATTACACTAGCAGACTGATGTTTCACAGTCAAAAAAGTTTTTTTTTTTTTAATTTACACTACTGTTACACCAGATATGAGTGGTGGCACTGGGCAAGTGGGCCTGGCACACACGCTGGCAGGCAGGCAACTGCAATTAGATTACACTAGCAGACTGATGTTTCACAGTCAAAAAAGTTTTTTTTTTTAAATTTACACTACTGTTACACCAGATATGAGTGGTGGCACTGGGCAAGTGGGCACAGTACACGCTGTGAGCCTTGCACACACGCTGGCAGGCTGGCAGGCAGACAACTGCAATTAGATTACACTAGCAGACTGATGTTTCACAGTCAAAAAAGTTTTTTTGTTTTTTAAATTTACACTACTGTTACACCAGATATGAGTGGTGGCACTTGGCAAGTGGGCCTGGCACACACGCTGACAGGCAGGCAACTGCAATTAGATTACACTAGCAGACTGATGTTTCACAGTCAAAAAAGTTTTTTTTTTTATAATTTACACTACTGTTACACCAGATATGAGTGGTGGCACTGGGCAAGTGGCTTGGCAGGCAGGCAACTGCAATTAGATTACACAGGAAAAAAAAAAACAGACTAATGTTCTAGCCCTAAAAAGGGCTTTTTGGGGTGCTGTCCTTACAGCAGAGATCAGATGAGTCCTTCAGGACTGTAGTGGACACTGAATACACTAGCATAGCTATCAATTTCTCTATTAAATCAGCAGCAGCTACACCGTCCCTCCTCTCACTAAGAATGCAGCTTCCAAATGAATCTAAAATGGATGCTGTCCAGGAGGTAGGAGGGTCTGGGAGGGAGTCTGCTGCAGATTGGCTGGAATGTGTCTTCTGACTGTGAGGTAGGGGGTCAAAGTATTACTCAATGATGACGAATAGGGGGCGGATCGAACATCGCATATGTTCGCCCACCGTGGCGAATGCGAACATGCTATGTTCGCCGGGAACTATTCGCGGCGAACTATTCGCGACATCACTATTAGAAAGATGTATATAGCTGTTAAGCAACCCCAATTAGAACTCTGTGTGATACATATGCTGCAGGATGGTTGCTTATTATTATGGGGTGACTGCAGCTTGGGCACTCTCTTAATATGCCATGTATAGTACACTTGTTGAGGCAGATATACAACTTATTATCTGCATATGTTATTGCCTTAGCTAATTGAACTGATATTGTGCTTTAATTCCTCCACCTGTCAACATTTCTTATTGCTCTCCCATGATGGTTTCCCATTTCAGTAGGCCTGGATTTATGCTGAAGACACTGGGGACGCTATTTATATAGATATACTCACTTGGTATAGTTTTCCCTCACACACTTATGGCTACAGTGGCTTTTGTATTCCCACGGAGACTACGTGCATGTAATATATTAGCTAGGCAGACGAGCTGATATGGGAAACATACGATATTGTCTTTGACATGATTTTCTCCTGATAGTAGTCTATTCTGTATAATTGCAGAGGTTCATAAGTGTCCTGTGCGTGTTAAAGATGGTATCTTCTTTTGGACTGATACTTATTACTTATAAGGGCTTAAAGCTTATTTTTCTTAGTAGCATTATGCTACTAAAATATATATCCCGTTCTGTTTTAGGCATGCTAGTCATATCTTAATAAAATATTAATTATCTATCGTAGATGCTCGACGGGTATCTACATGTACAGTACACTGCGATTATGTGAATGTTTGTTTAGGTTGACACTTACTCCACTAATATATCATCTTTTTTTTCTTTTTTTTCTTATTGCAATTAGAAAAGTGCCGAATGATTGTGGGGGACAATTATAATAGCTATAAGTTCATATTCTATATTCTAATAGATGCATACAAGTTTTTTTAAAATACCTGTAACTGTGCTAATCCTTACAGCATTATGTACAATAAACCTAGCATGTTTTCCCATAGGCTCAAAAGTGGCCTGTATAACCAAAGCTAATGTTTATATAGACCCTCACTATTACGTGGGGTCCTGGAGGACCCCCGCAGCCTTAACCCCCTACATTTCCTCATATTTATTTTCAACACCCGTGGCCACTAACATTCATCTGAGTTATGTTCCATCCATATTTTTACATATTTTAGGGGGGGTTTATGACAAAATGTATAAAACTCATACTATTAATCTAAAAATGAGGTTTGTTATTTGAGACCTAAAAGTTGTCTCCTTTACTACAGTTGACCTCCCATAGTATAAATGTCTTTTACTGAGGCCCAAAAGTGACCTTGTGTGTTATTAGGGAGGCATAATGATAATTAGGCATGCTAGCTATGTACCGTGTCCTTGTACCTCCTGTCTGGAATAAGTACTTTATGTTCAAAATAGTGGTACTGTGATGTATGTATCTCATCTGTATTCAGTTTTATTGTTATGTATTGTATGTGTGCCTCGCAACAACCCTCAAATAAAAAGTATTAATAAAAATAAAAAAAAAAACCTGAGAGGCCATGCTGGGGCTACCAGCAACACAAACGAATGTTCTATGATGATCTTGGAGATCACTCTTGGAAGAAGAACTAGAGGCGGGAAAATATAAGCAGGTTGGTAACACCAAGGAACTGCTAACGCATTCACTGCCTCTGCCTGAGGATCCCTGGACCTGGACAGGTACCTGGGAAGTTTCCTGTTTAGATGGGAAGCCATCAGATCTATTTCTGGAAGACCCCACATCTGAACAATCTGAGAAAACATCTGGATGGAGAGACCACTCCCCCGGATGTAAAGTCTGATGGCTGAGATAATCCGCTTCCCAATTGTTTACACCTGGGATATGAAACCGCAGAAATTAGACAGGAGCTGGATTCCGCCCAAGCAAGTATCCAAGATACTTTTTTCATTGCTTGGGGACTGTGAGTCCCACCCTGATGATTGACATATGCCACAGTCGTGATATTGTCTGTCTGAAAACAAATGAACAGCAGAGGCCAAACCTGAAGAGCCCTGAAAATAGCATGGAGTTCTAAAATATTGATTGGTAACCTCGCCTCATGAGGTTTCCAAACCCCTTGTGCTGTCAGAGATCCCCACACAGCTCCCCAACCTGAAAGACTTGCATCTGTTGTGATCACAGTCCAGGTTGGATGAACAAAAGAGGCCCCTTGAACTATATGATGGTGATCTAACCACCAAGTCAGAGAGAGTCGACCATTGGAATTTAAGGATATTAATTGTGATATCTTTGTATAATCCCTGCACCATTGGTTCAGCATACAAAGCTGAAGAGGTCTCATATGAAAACGAGCAAAGGGGATCGAGTCCGATGCTGCAGTCATGAGACCTAAAACTTCCATGCACATATCTACTGAAGGGAATGATTGAGACTGAAGGTTCCAACAAGCTGAAACCAATTTTTTTTTTTTTTAAATCAATTTTTATTGAAGTCATAAACAGATAAAACATATAGGGTATGCCCCAAAACATTTACATATAAGTGTATACACAGAATTATTAGAAAAGCATTGCAAAAAGGAAACCCAAGTAGAAAAGGCATTATGTATCCATGAATTTCCAGCGTTATTATAAAATTTGGGCTATCAGTATAAAGACTTCAGTTTTATAATATGAGATCATAAAAGTAACATAGACAAAAATGGTCCTCTCTGTGCCGAATAAAAAATAAATTAGGATATCTATTCAGGTAATATTAGGGCCAGGGGGGAGTTAGCTTTATGGTTTTATGGGGACGGGGGAATGCAGCGGACGAGAGCCGCTCGAAAAAGAGTAAGGGGGGAAGTGGGGGGGGGGCGGAGCCAGTTAGCATATCAATTTAGTATAAACAATTGGGTCTCTGAGCTTTCAAATACACTACTAGTAGAGTTATCCTCTATTTAACAGATTCTCATACTTAAGAACATAAGTAAAACAGACAATTCAACGTACAACGTGTTAACTTTAAAAAGGGATATGCTGCCTAGCTATAGGGATATAATTACATTATGAGCTATGTGCGTAATGGAAGAGATTGATGCAGCTACATACTAACAATAATATAACACTCAGAAGTACATCTCCAGTGAGAGTGGAGAGACATAAAACCTAACAATGATAAGTCCCTTAAGGTTGTAACATATTTCCAATACTCAGTATCTTGTAGATACAAACAAGACCCTTATACTTGTCACTAATATCAAATTCTTGGGATCTAGATAGAAGGTTAAGAACATATTGAAGTTAAAGATCATTAGTATTTAGGTTACACTGATCAGTATGTGGCAGTTTTTATAGGGTTCTGTCAGCAGTGAGCTATCTGTTACAGAAACTTAGGGTTAGTGGTGAGAAAATCTCCCAGGGTCTCATGATGACCTCCCCGGGATATACAAGTGTAAAGAGCACAACTTAACCAATAATTCCCAGTATTTCACTGTTTCACTAGAGTCCCAATAGTACTCAAGGGTAGGAAGAAAGGCAGGTGTGGTTATATGGGAGATCAGTAGCTTCAATAGTCTGGTAGAGTATAGGCATACAAAGTCCTTCTGTGTCAGCTTAGGCTTTTTATCATATAAAAGTACATTGCCCTTTAGATGCTCATGTAAGGGTTAATTAATTAATAGGGAGGACCGTAGTTTACTCAGGGTATAACAATGGACGAATTCTTAGTGAACCCTGCATATAGTGGTGCTTTAGGGTCTATTTAAGAGTAGAATATAATGCTCCGTGTAATATGTAGCGACTAAGGTATTCCACTGTTAAAACTTTATAGTATATAGATGTAAATTTTAGGCCTGTAAGTTATATAAGAATTAGCTACAGTAGATCTCCAGACTACAATATATACAATAATGGAGCAAGCAGAATAATATAAGGAACGACCTAAGATTATTGAAGTTACATAGGTGAGTGGATCCTCTAGGCTTAATAAATGGGGTTGAGAGAATGTTAGCATAAAAATAACAACAACTATGTACTAATAAGACCCGCTAAACAGAACCCTGATGTGAATACTCCTTTATGCGAATAAGCTACAAGTGATGATAGCAGGGTGAAATCTAGTTATGTGCTAGGAACAATGTTTACTAATAACTGTACAGTAGGCATCTAAGTCACAGAGAGGATAAAAACAATTCAGGAATTATGGACAAAACAAAGTTGTAGGGTTATTATAGTTCATGAGACCAGATATGGTGAGTAGATTGGACTCAGGTAGGTATGAACTACTAATAATACACGTTGTATAAGAAGCTGACCTTCAGCGTGTTTAGTGGCTGCTTAGTGGTGATTCTATTATTCTATTAATCATATCATAGAGCCTTTTTCTCTCTAGATGGACGTGTTATTTTGCTTAGACATTGACCTCATTAATTATAGTTTTTAACTAAACACACACAATGGAACTATCCCATTTTATCTAGTATCAAGTAGAGGGTAAGAAAACTCATTACAGAGTAATCCTCACTAAAGTAAATTTGAATGGAAAGGCGAAATAGACCTCTGGGGTACAAATGTGAAGAACCTTAGTGAACTTGTAAATACCATCTTATATGCAAACAGTTAATAATTAAGCAATAAAATAATACAACTGTATACCTTGCTACGTAAACACAAAACTGAAGTCCAAACAACATATGTAGTTTAGCAAATATATTAAAAAAAAAAAAAAAAAGTGCACAATTTTGAGCTTATCTTGAAATAGGAACAGGTGGGATATCCTCACAAAAATCGGATGTGAACACTCAGGGCTTGTGGCGTGTGCGATAACTGAACCCTTCAGTATGTACCGTCATGTCCTATTCTTTAGCCTACCCCTACAGGTAATAGTGACCTCAATGGAGAAAGCCACAGTGTTAAGTCTCTGTAGTTAGTTTTTTAATCTGGTGCAGAGTCGGTTCCCAGCAGACGTGTGGTGCTCTCAGGGTGCAAATATAAGCTGGCATCTCTAAAAAGTTTTCTGCAATCCGGAAGGTCTGAGCATGACATACATGGAGCGGAGGCTGTATTCGATAGTGCGGAACTCAGAGGCTGCAATCCAACATGGGCTTGATGTTTCCCAGCGTCCAGCCGCATCACTAGGAAGCCAAAAGTAAGTTCCTCTGTGTCCGTTCTGTGAGTAGGATGTACCCCCGTCACCACGGAGTGTTCGGAGCATGCCTTCATTATATCTGGGGTTGTCTCGCTGCCCTGCCATCCATCTGGCTCAGCTTGCTCCTCAAGATCAGCGGCAGGAGATCTAACTTGTTCCATCTCCCCGTGGGCACTAAAGAGGGTTTGAGTTAAGATACCGATTTTGTCAGGTATGTCACTATGCTCGCCCCTCAATGCATCCACAAGGGAGACCAAATACACGTCCATCCTGTCTGCCATCAGTTGCAAGAGATGTACAATCTCCATTATTGGGTTATTACCTCTCTTTTTGTATATGTGGGATACGTTGGCTAGTAGAATGGTGCTTCCTCCTCTTCAGGGATATAAACATCCAGGCTATAGTGCACACAGCTTGCTGATTTTCCGAGTACGCTGAACCAATTTTAATCGTCTCTTGTCTGTTAGAGACCAGAGTATAGACACAGAATCTATCTGGAAAAAAGGTGACCCTTGTCTGAAGAATCAAAGAACTTTTTGGTAAATTGATCCTCCAACCATGTCTTCAAAGAAACAACACTAGTTGATTCGTGTGAGATTCTGCAGAATGTAAAGGACCTTAGCTAGTACCAAGATATCGTCCAAATAAGGAAACACTGCAATAACCCCGTTCTCTGATTACAGATGAAACGATTATTGGAGCTGTCGCTAGGCCAAATGGAAGAGGGACAAATTGGTACTGCTTGTCTAGAAAACGGCGTATATCTCAGAAACTGATATTGGTCTGGATGCATCGGAATATGAAGATATGCGCCTGTTTTTTCTTTTTTTCTTGTTCTCAATGTATGTTATTTGGCCCTGTGTGGCGCAACATATGTAATCTGGTACTCCTGTACACACCCGTTGGGTATAAATAAAAAGAATAAAAAAAAAAAAAAAAGCAAGATACTGCATCCTGTAAGTCTATTGTGGACATATAATGCCCTTGCTGAACAAAAGGCAGGATAGTCCTTATAGTTACCATTTTGAACAGTTGGCACTCTTAATAATAATTCAAAATTTTCAGATCCAGAACTGGCCCTGAATGCATTTTCTTTCTTTGGGTCAATGAATATCATTTGATAAACCACACAAGTCCCCTGTTCCTGCAACGGACCTGGAATGATTACCCTTGAAAGTTCCCCAGGTCTAAAACCCACTTCAGAAAAGCCTGAGCCTTTTATTGATTTGCTGGATGCTGTGAGAGAAAAAAATATTCTCACAGGACGGGTCTGAATCCATTGATTTTTGGACAGATTCTGCCCAAATGTTTTGGAAGACATCTTAAACTGCCCCCTACCAGCTGAGCTGGAATGAGGGCCGACCTTCCATGCAGACTTGGGGGCTGGCATTTAGTTTCTTAAATGGTTTTGGATTTACTCCCAACTTGAAGAAGGTTTCCAATCTGGAACCAGATTCTTTGGGGAAAGATTAGGTTTCTGTTCCTTATTTTGTCAAAAGGAACGAAAACGGTTAGAAGCTTTAGATTTCCCCTTAGGTCTTTTATCCTAAGGCAAAAAACACTCCCCTTCCCACCAGTGACAGTTGAAATAATCGAATCCAACTGAGAACCAACCAACTTATTCCTGGAAAGAAAGAGATAGTAATCTAGACTTCGATACATGTCAGCATTCCCAATATTTAAGTCACAAAGCCTCTTCTAGCTAAAATAGCTAAAGACATAGATTTAACATCAATTTATGATGATATCTAACATGGCATCACAGATAAAATGATTAGATGTTGAAAGCAAGCGAACAATGCTAGACAAATCAGGATCCATTTCCTGTTGCACTAAAACTTTCCCACCAAAAAGTTGATGCAGGCTGCAACATCAACCATAGAAATGGCAGGCCCTGAGACGATAGCACAAAATATAAATAAGCTTTCCTTAGATAAGATTCAAGTTTCGTATCTAAAGGGTCTTTAATAGAAGTACTATATTCCATAGGAATAGTAGTACGTTTACCAAGAGTAGAATAGCCCCATCAACTTTGGGGATCTTTTCCCAAAACTCCCAAACTAACTGCTGGCAAAGGACTACAATTTTTTTAAACCTTGAAGAAGGAATAAAAGACGTTCCAGGCCTATTCCATTCCTTATAAATCATATCAGAAATAGCATCAGGAACCTGGAAAATCTCTGGAGTTACCCACAGGAGGTTTATAAAACAGAATTAAACCGCTATACTAGTTTTAATATCAAGAGGACTAGTTTCCTCAATATCCAATGTAATCAACACCCCTCCTTTAACAAGGAACAAATATACTCCATTTTAAATAAATAAGTAGATTTGTCAGTGTCAATATCTGAGGAAGGATCTTCTGAATCAGATAGATCCTCAGAAGAGGATAATTCAGACTGTGTTGTCGGTCATTTGAACTTTCATCAACCTTATGAGAAGTTTTAAAAGAACCCTTTTACGTTTATCAGAAGTCGGGATGGCAGACAAAGCCTTCTGAATTGCATCAGCAAAAAATCTTTTATATTCACAGGGTATATCATGTAATTAGATGTTGAAGGACAACAGGCATTGTACTATTACTGATGGACACATTCTCTGCATGTAAAGATTATAATGACAACTATTACCTACCACAGCTGGAGATATAATATCCACAAATTTACAACAAATGCACTTAGCTTTGGTAGAACTGTTATCAGGAAGCCAAGGTTCCAATGGTGATTTCTTAGACAGGATCAGATTGAGACGTCTTGCAAATGTAAGAGAAAAACAACATATAAAGCAAAATTATCAAATTTCCTTATATGGCAGTTTCAGGAATGGGAAAAAATGCAAACAGCTTAGCCCCTCTGACATAGAAAAAAAAGGCATGAGGCATGTAGGAAATGGGGTTTAAAATAATGAATCTGTTTGGCGCCCAAGTTATGATGCACAACGCAAACTGAAATTTTTTTGGCACCAACAACATCCGGAAATGACACCACTCGCGTAATTGAAGACGCAACCTCTGTGCAAGAAACTCTGCGTCAACTAAGATGCCGGAAATGCCCCGCAATTTGCGACAATCGGAGTACCTTCGTGCCTAAAAAAAATCTTGCGCCAAGAATGACGCAATAAACTTTGGCATTCTGCGCCCTCGCAAGCCTAATTTTTCCCACGAAATTTAATGAAAGAGCAGTAAAAAAAAAAGACTATACCCCAGGTAAGAATTTCTTTTTCTAAATAAGATTTGTTTCCCCAAATATGAAACTGATTAGTCTGCAAAATGGAAATATACATAAACCTGACCTCATGGCAAATATAAGTACAAAACATATATTTAGAACTTTCTATTAGTGCATAAAGTGCCAGATCATAGCTGAGAGTGTCCTTAAGTAATGAAAACATACTTACTGAAAGACACCCCATCCACATATAGCAGATAGCCAAACCAGTACTGAAACGGTTATCAGTAGAGGTAATGGAATATGAGAGTATATTGTCGATCTGAATAAGGGAGGTAGGAGATGAATCTTATGACCGAAACCAGAGAACCTATGAAATAGATCTCCCGTGAGGAAAACCATTGCATTCAATAGGTAATACTCCCTTCACCTCCCCTCTGACATTCACTGCACTCTGAGAGGAATCAGCTTCAAAATGCAGAGAAGCGCATATCAACATAGAAATCTAAGCACCAAACTTACTTCCACCCACCTCCATAGGAGGGCAAAATTTGTAAAACTGCATTGTGGGTGTGGTGAGGGGTGTATTTTTAGGCATTTTGAAGTTGGGAAACTTTGCCCCTCCTGGTAGGATTGTATATCCCATACGTCACTAGCTCCTGGACTCTTGCCAATTACATGAAAGAAAATTAAAAAACGTTATTAATAATATAAGAAGCATCCTTTTTCCTTCTTTATTTTAAAAGGAAATTAACTTAGTGCCCCAGTTCATAAAAAATAATAAGAGACAGGTTGTGCACAAATTGTATACCGAATAAAAACGATATTGCTAGTACAAATGTTAAAGCATTTTTGCCAATTGTTTATACAATTTAATTTGTAGGAAAACATCAAGTAACCAGATCTTAAGGGTTAATGTAGTACATATGTGAATATGTTAAAGGTTGAATAACATTGATGCAAATAGTCAGTATTTAGCAATACTTAACGGGACAGTTCACCCAAAATTTTCTGTTCCCAATGATCCATTTTACCTGCTGGAATGTAAATAAAATTGTCTTACAAGTAGATTCCTGTACCCTATTTTGGCATTTGAAAGTAGCTGATTTAGCCTGAAGTATCCCAACCTATACTGAAAGTTTGTTATACTGGAATCTACGCTTCTATAAGCCAGCAGAATAAATAACACTTCCAGTGGGGTGCAGGATAGTTAAGTAATACAATTATAATTTTCCATTTTTCTCTCTGAGCCTTAGATTCCGGACAAATATAAGATAAGGAAGCAAGTGTGTGTACACAAAGTGATAACATAATGAGATCTGATATTACCTGAAGCTCAACCCCATTGTAATGTGGTTTAAAAGCACAAAACCCAGCTACTTCATATACACAAATAACCTGCAATTTCTCATACATTTTATACTCTGCAGCTGGTATAACAAGTCACTGAAAATACAGTACAGTACATTAAAAGAACACTGAACCCAATTTTTTTTTTCTTTCGTGATTCAGATAGAGCATGAAATTTTAAGCAACCTCTTTCTAATTTACTACTAGTATCAAATTTCTTCATTCTCTTGGTATCTTTATCTGAAATGCCAGAATGTAAGTTTAGATGCCGGCCCCATTTTGGTTGAAAAACCTGGGTTGTCCTTTGCTGATGGTGGATAAATTGATCCACCAATAAAAAAAGTGCTATCCAGAGTTATGAACCAAAAAAAAAGCTTAGATGCCTTCTTTTTCAAATAAAGATAGCAAGAGAACCAAAGACAAATTGATACTAGGAAAAAATAAAAAGTTGCTTAAAATTGCTATGCTCTATCTAAATCATGAACAGAAAAAATTTGGGTTCAGTGTCTCTAATAAAAAAACTATTTTACAGTTTACTGTTAGTGCCAGCTGCAAAAGAATTCCACAGTTAATGTTATTTTACCATTAAGATAAAAAATAATAGCATGCTCTCACACTTTTACATGTGCTGTGATATAAACCAGTCTCAGAACTTCTGTGTAAATTGAAAGTACAACAAAGTTGTATGGATATTGTCCCATTATATCAGACTCAGTTATTAAAAAACAGATGTTAAACCACGCAACCTGATACATGGATAGATGTTACCTCCTTGCAGTATAGACCACTATGGTCTGTTGCACTATCTGGATGCACACAGGCAAACTCCAACTGGGATGTGTAGTTGGAGTCAGCATCTGCTACCAACAGCACCCTGTCTCTCAAGGTGATACGCATTTCGAGCTCTGGCCTTCAACTTGGCCCTAATCAGATTCCCCCCTGTTCATTTTTATCAGCCTCTTGTGGCTGCAATAGGGTATAGAGGAGTCCTTTGTGAGTTATTGCTACCCCTAGTTGTAAAATATATATATAATATATATATATATATATATATATATATATATATATATATACACACACAAAATAAAGTTGCTTTACATCTTATGGGCAATATTATAGTCCCTCATGTTGGCCAGCCTAATGATCAACTTTCCTATCATACTAACAAATAGAAAACCGGAGGTGAGTGATACAGGTTACCTGTGTGTTTTGGAGAAAACGCTGTCATCCTTCAGCGTAATGGAGATACAACACCCTGTATGCCGAAGCTGCAGTTACAGTCCACAGGCGTGTAAAACCGTAATAGGAAACAAAAGAATCAGGTACTCCACACAGGGCGAATAGGTAAACTCTGTCCATGAGGATTAGAGATAGACACTAATGCACAAGCCTTAAAAATTAACAATTTATTTTGTATGCATTGAAAGTAGTAACAAACAAAACTCAAATTAAACAAAGGTAGGGATTACATCACCTGATGCATTTCACGCCACTCTGGCGCTTTTTTTAAAGATGGTTTGGGAGTGTGAACGTCCAGGTTTAAATAACCCTGTAAGTTCATCTCCCCAAACACCTGATTTATACTCTGTTTACATACATTCCCGGCAGACGTACCTGCCCAATGATTAGGGGCTTCAATATGCATTCAATTGTTAAGCATATATCAATGCAGTGGCACCAATTCATCCAGTTGTGCCCATGACCCATCAATAGCAGGAGTGCAACAAAACAGAACATAGTTAACAAAATACACCAAATAGATATAGATAAAAATACACTAAAAAAGAACCTTGAAAATACGATTACGGTAAGATATGACCATTCTATCTGCGATACAGCTTACCAAAAATCAGTGTTTGTATATTTAATGGGGGGATACTATTAAAATAAATAAATAAATTATATCCCATGTATGGCAGAGTGATCGGCATATACATAGAGAAATATTTGCGTTGAGATCAATAAGTTTATTAGTTGCTTATTTACTCATTATGTATCTACATATATATATATATATATATATATATATATATATAGCTACGGTGTGACAAAATAATTGCTACAACATTGGCAACATAGCAGTTAGAAACGCTTATAGCAATCTTATATTTAGAACAGTTGATATCTGTAAGACATAGAGACATGGGTCTAACCAATCCATCAATGTTATACAGATCTATATGTATATGAAACTTGCCATTAGGCATATTATTTCAGGTAAATTGCATAATGATCATATTCCTCTGTACTTTCATAGACTATAACTGATGATTAGTGGTAAATGACTATTGTTTCAATAACTCAGAGACCCTGATAGAGATCTAGGTCCCATCTCAAATGTATTCCCTTTGGTTCTTTAGTTTCTAATTTAAAGATCCATTGGACCTCCCTATCTAGAAGCTTGCGGGATGTAATCTATTGCATGAAACAATGCCTTCTTTTTTTTCCTTCATGTTGATTAAAATGTTTACCTTACCTGTGTTTTAGGGAGGTCTCTGTCTATTGACGTTAGATGTTCACGTATTCTGTCATTTAGATTTCTACTCGTGGAACCAGTGTATTATTTACCACAGACTTTACATGTGATCAAATAAATGACATATTTTGAACAGCAGTCTAATCTGTAATTTATATTTTACACTAGCACCTAGATTACGAGTTTTGAGCGCTATATGGAAAGTAAAGAACGCCACAAAAGTGGCGTTATTTAACCCCCTATAGAGCTGCCATTACAAGTTTTAAAAAACAGAATTTATGCTTACCTGATAAATTACTTTCTCTTGTGGTGTATCCAGTCCACGGATTCATCCTTTACTTGTGGGATATTCTCCTTCCCTACAGGAAGTGGCAAAGAGAGCACACAGCAGAGCTGTCCATATAGCTCCCCCCCTAGCTCCACCCACCCAGTCATTCGACCGAAGGTTAGGAAGAAAAAGGAGAAACCATAGGGTGCAGTGGTGACTGTAAATTAAAAATAAAAACCACCTGTCTTAAAATGACAGGGTGGGCCGTGGACTGGATACACCACAAGAGAAAGTAATTTATCAGGTAAGCATAAATTCTGTTTTCTCTTGTAAGGTGTATCCAGTCCACGGATTCAACCTTTACTTGTGGGATACCAATACCAAAGCTTTAGGACACGGATGAAGGGAGGGAAACAGACAGGTACCTTAAACGGAAGGCACCACTGCTTGTAAAACCTTTCTCCCAAAAATAGCCTCCGAAGAAGCAAAAGTATCGAATTTGTAAAATTTGGAAAAAGTATGCAGCGAAGACCAAGTCGCTGCCTTACAAATCTGTTCAACAGAAGCCTCATTTTTAAAAGCCCATGTGGAAGCCACTGCTCTGGTAGAATGAGCAGTAATTGTTTCAGGAGGCTGCTGGCCAGCAGTCTCATAGGCCAGACGGATGATACTTTTCAGCCAAAAGGAAAGAGAGGTAGCGGTCGCCTTCTGACCTCTCCTCTTACCAGAATAGATAACAAACAATGAAGTTGTTTGTCTGAAATCCTTAGTTGCTTGTAAATAGAACTTTAAAGCACGAACCACATCAAGATTGTGTAACAGACGTTCTTTCTTCTAAGAAGGATTCCACATTCACTTTACCCTCCCGAGAGAGACCCTACTGCTTAGAGCCAGCAAAGAGAATGACTGGGTGGGTGGAGCTAGGGGGAGCTATATGGACAGCTCTGCTGTGTGCTCTCTTTGCCACTTCCTGTAGGGAAGGAGAATATTCCACAAGTAAAGGATGAATCCGTGGACTGGATACACCTTACAAGAGAAAACACGGCTTGTGCGTGCGATATGGAGATTTTAAGCTTGTTACCGCACACAACACAAGCGCTGTGTTTGACCGTGCTTCTCCCCATAGACATTAATAAGGGCCCTTAAAAGGGCCTTTTGGGGGGCCATTAAAAGGGCCTTTTGCAAGGCATTGCCCTGAGATAAATAGCTCTTTTGCTCAAAAAAAATACAACCCCTCCCTAACACTATACAAACCCCCACCCCCCCAAACTACCAAGAGCCCCTTAAAAGGGCCTTTTGTAGGGCATTGCCCTAAGATAAACAGCTCTTTTGCTAAAAAAAAAAAACACCCCCTAAAAATATACATTACACAAAATAACAAATTATCAAAATTAAAAAAATATTCCTATTCTAATACCCATAAAAAATATTCCTATTCTAATACCCTTGAAAGGGCTTTTTGTAGGGCATTTCCCTAAAGATAGCAGCTCTTTTAGAGAAAAAAAATTACAAACACCCACTAACATTACAAACCCCTACCCCCTCTCCAAACCCACAAATAAAAAAAACTATCTAAAAAACCTAAGCTACCCATTGCCCTGAAAAAAAAAAAAAGCCTAACACTAATCCCCTGACGATCCACTTACAGTTTTTGAAGTCCCGCTTGAACGATCTTCATCACGGCGTTAAAGTCCTCATCCAGGCAGCCTCTTTAATCTTCATCCCGGCGGCAAAGTCCTCAACCAAGCGGCGAGAAGTCTTCATCCAGGCGGCCCTTTTCAAACCTTCATCCAGGCGGCATCTTCTATCTCGATCCCGGCGGCGCGGAGTGGGTCCATCCTGAAGACATCAGCGAATAGAATGAGAGCTGCTTAAATCCTATTGGCTAAATTTGAACAGCCAATAGGATTTAAGCAGTTCTCATTCTATTGGCTGATTCAAATTTTTTCAGCCAATAGGAATGCAAGGGATGCCATCTTGAATCGCGTACCTTGCATTGAAGATTCAGTGTACGGCGGTGACCGTATGAAGAGGATGCTCCATGCCGGATGTCTTCGGGATGGACCCGCTCCGCGCCGCCGGAATCAAGATAGAAGATGCCGTCTGGATGAAGATTGAAGAGGCCGCCTGTATGAAGACTACTCGCCACCTGGATGAGGACTTTGCCGCGGGATGAAGATTGAAGAGGCCGTCTGGATGAAGACTTCCGGCTGCCTGGATGAGGACTTCAACGCCGGGATGAAGATCGTTCAAGCGTGACTTCAAAAACTGTAAGTGGATCGTCAGGGGATTAGTATTAGGCTCTTAAGTTTTTTGGGGTGGGTTTTTGTTTAGGGTCTGGCAGTAAAAGAGCTAAATGCCCATACAAATGCCCTTTCCAGGGCAATGGGTAGCTTAGGTTTTTTAGACAGTTTTTTTTTTATTTTGGGGGTTTTGGGGGTGGGGGTTTTAATGTTAGTGGGTCTTTGTAAAAAAATTTCACTAAAAAAGCTGCTATGCCTTTTAAGGGCCATTGGTAGTTTATTCTAGATTAGGTTTTTTTTTTATTTATTTTTTATGGGTATTAGAATAGGAATATTTTTTTTTATTTTCGATAATTTGTTATTTTGTGTAATGTATTTTTTATGGGGTGTGGGGTTTTTTTGTAGCAAAAGAGCTGTTTAACCTTTTAAGGGCCCTTGGTAGTTTGGGGGGGTGGGGGTTTGTATAGTGTTAGGGAGTGTTTGTTTGCTTTTTTTGAGCAAAAGAGCTGTTAAACTTAGGGCAATGCCATACAAAAGGTCCTTTTAAGGGCCCCTGGTAGCTTGGCGGTGGGGGGTTTGTATTTTGGAGCAAAAGAGCTGTTTTAACTTAGGGCAATGCCCTACAAAAGGCCCTTTTAAGGGCCCTTGCTAGTTTATTCTAGATTAAGCTTTTTTATTTTGGGGTGGGTATTTTTTTTAAAGGATATTAGAATAGGAAATAATCTTTATTTTTTTGATAATTTTTTTTTTTTGTAATGGTAGGTTTTTTATTTTTTGTAAAGGTAGGTTTTAGTGTAAGGCAGGTTAGGTTTAAAATAAAGACAAACTTACCTGTGAAATAAAAACAAAACCTAAGCTAGCAACAATGTAACTATTAGTTATAGTGTAGCCAGCTTAGGTTTTATTTCACAGGTATGTATTTAGTTTTAAATAGTTATTGTTTAGTTAATAATTGTACATTTAATTTAGATCTATTTTCATTATGTTAAAGTTAGGGGGTGTTAGGGTTAGGTTTAGGGTTACGTTAGGGTTAGGGGTTAATATCGTTTATTTTAGGTTGTTGCGATGTGGGGGGCTGGCAGTTTAGGGCTTAATAGGTTTATTTAGTGGTAGTGATGTGGGAGACCAGAGGTTTAGGGGTTAATAACTTTATTTAGTTGCGCCGATGTTGGGGAGTGGCGGAATAGGGGTTAATAACTTTAATATAGTGGTGGCAATGTTGATGTGCGGTGGATAAGGGGTTAATAAATGTAGTATAGTGGCGGCAATAGCGGGAGCATCAGATTAGGGGTTAATAACTCTAGGCAGGCGTCGGCGATGTCAGGGGCAGCAGATTAGGGGTGTTTAAACGTGGGGTTTATGTTAGGGTGTTAGGTTTAAACATTAGTTTTTTTTTCCCATAGACATCAATGGGGCTGCGTTACGGAGATTTTGTTTCCGTGATTGCAGGTGTTAGACTTCTTTTTAGCCGGCTCTCCCCATCGATGTCTATGGGGAAAACGTGCACGAGCATGTCAAAACACCGCTTGTTTTGGGTGCGGTATGGAGCTCAAAATCTCCATATCGCCCGCGCAAGCCGCATTTTGAAAAACTTGTAATGGCTGCACTATAGGGGATTAAATAACACAACTTTTGTTGCGTTCGTTAATTTCCCTATAGCGCTCAAAACTCATAATCTAACTGATAGTGTGCTGCTTTTTGTTTTATATACACAATGTTTATATTCAACATACCTAACAGTAATAATGCCTGGGAGTGTCTGTTCAAGTTAAAGGGACATGAAACCCAAAATTTTTATTTCATGATTCAGATAGAAAATACAATTTTAAACAACTTTCCAATTTACTTCTATTATTTAATTTGCTTCATTCTCTTGTTATCATTTGCTGAAAGGTTTATCTAGGCAAGCTCATGAGCAGCAGAGAACCTAGGTTCTAGCTGTTGATTGGTGGCTGCATATATATATCGACTGTGATTGGCTCACCCATGAGATCAGTTAGAAACCATTAGTGCATTGCTGCTCCTTCATCAAATGATACCAAGAGAATGAAACAAATTAGATAATAGAAGTAAATTTGAAAGTTGTTTAAAACTGTATTCTCTATCTGAACCATGAAAGAAAAAAAATTGGGTTTCATGTTACTTTAAATACAAAGATCAATCAAATGTTTTCAATACATTGAGTAGCTAAAGGGTAATTACATTTTGCCACATGGTCACTTTGTGTTGGATTACTTTTTCATTAAAATAAAATAATAACAACACAATTATCATTAAAAAAAAAATAATTTTATGATTAAAGGCACACTCAGGTTAAATTAAATTTTCATGATTCAGATACAGCATGTAATTTTAAACAACTTTCCAATTTACTTCCATTAAAAAAAATGTGCACAGTCTTTTATATTTAAACTTTTTGAGTCACCAGATCCTACTGAGCATGTGCAAGAATTCACAGTCTATACGTATATGCATTTGTGATTGGCTGATTGCTATCACATGGTACAAGGGGAGTGGAAATATACATAACTTTGAAATTTGTTATTAAAAAAATCTACTACGCATTTGAAGTTCAGACTAAGTGCTATTGCATTGTCTTGTTATCTTGCATTTGTTGATTATGCAAATCTAATGTGTTGACTGGTCCTAATCACATTCTCTTGTTTGTTATAACATATTGTATGAAGATCTGAAACCATTCATTGTGACAAATATACAAAAAATGGTGGAAATCAGGGCAACATATATTAAATAAATCAACAATATCTAATACCAAGAAATAATAAATGACCATAATACATGGTTTTCTCACCATTTCCTTTTACAAATTTGTCCATTGTAGGAAGTCTTCCACGAGCCCCAAATTCTTCTGAGTGATCTACAAGGGCTTCCTTCACTGCCTGATATCCACAAATGAAAACCACAGGCCGCATACCAAAGTACAATGTATAGACTGGGCCATACTGGTCCTGCATCTGTAACAGAGCACAAAGGGATTATGGTAAATATGTAAATATGTCCTTACTATAATTGCCCTAGGCAAGTCTAGGTCAGATTTTAATGTTTTCTGGAGAGTATTAAAGGAATATTGCATTTATTTTTATACATACAATGCATTTCAAAAGATTTGCATGCAAAATAAATATTTTATACGTTTTTAAAATTGTTGTTTTGTTATCAAACTTTGTATTGTTTTCATACTAGGAACACACTCCCCTGAAGAGCCTCTTGAGAGTTGTTTATCTTATTTCTTTTCATCTGGCCAATGAGGGACAGATGTCAATGGCATCCTGCACATCTCAAACAATTATTTGGAATTCCATGGAATGCACTTCACCTTTCACTATGCATAATTAAAGGGACAGTCAACACCAGAATTGTTGTTGTTTTAAAGGATAGATAATCCCTAAATGATCCATTCCCCCATTTGTGCAAAACTAACACAGTTATATTAATACACATTTTACCTCTGTGATTACCTTGTATCTGCAGACTGCCCGCTTATTTCAGTTCTTTTGATAGACTTGCATTTTAGCCAATCAGTGCTCACTCCTCTGTAAATTCATGTGCACAAGCTCAATGTTATCTATATGAAACACATGAACTAACGCCCTCTAGTGGTGAAAAACTGTCAAAATTCATTTAGATTAGAGGAGGCCTTCAAGGTCTAGGAAATTAGCATATAAACCTCCTAGGTTTAGCTTTCAACTAAGAATACCAAGAGAACAAAGCAACATTGGTGATAAAAGTAAATTGGAAAGTTTTTTTAAAATTACATTCTCTATTTGAAGTATGAAAGTTTTTTTTTAACTTGACCGTCCCTTTAAACTTTTTTATGGGCATTTCATTTTGGAGTTTAATATTTCTTTAATCTGCTTATCTGATTTTCTATGTATTCTCACCTAGTATTAAAAATTTATTACAGTACTATCTAACTCCATTATCGATTAAAGGGACCATCTTGTAAAAAAATAAACTTTCATGATTCAGATAGAGCATGTCATTTTAAAAAAAAACTTTCCAATTTTCTTTTATCATCAATTCTGCTTTGTATTTTTTGGTATTCTTAGTTAAAAGCTAAACCTAGGTAGGCTCATATGCTAATTTATTAGCTCTTGAAGGCCGCCTCTTATCTGAATGCATTTTGACTTTCTTTCACAACTAGGGGGCGTTTGGTAATTTGTGCCATATAGTTAACATTGTGCTCACGCCTGTGGCGATACCTAGGAGTCAGCACTGATTAGCTAAAATGCAAGTCTGTCAAAAGAACTAAAATAAGGGGGCAGTCTGCAGAGGCTTAGATACAGAGGTAAAAAAATGTATTAATATAACTTCTAAGGAACCAAAATTTAAAGTAGTGGAGACAGATGCAGTATTATCTATCATGAAAAACAGGCCTAGACTGAAAGCCACAGAAAATAAATGTGTGTAGGAGGCAATTAACATAAAAAACAATCAAAAATATAAACATAAACATCCTAAAAAAGAATATAGGCAAGTAAATATATAAGCAGAGAACTATTTGTTATATACACCACAAAACATAAGCAGCTGTTGACAGTATTAAAAATCTTACCCCCTCCACTAGACCAAAGCAAACAGAGGAGTTCAGAGTATCCCATAAATACCATGGAAGGAAAGAGCAATGTGCGCTAACCCTAAATAGCTCAGTAGTACGAAGGGGAAGGACCGACATTCATACACAATAAACTTATAGCACTAACTGACTAATGCGCAAATGGCCGAGGAGTGCTAACTAAATAGTCTACACATGCAAAACGAAGTCCACTAAAAAGGTGACATGTGCACGTCTGAACAACGCACTCAAAACAAAAAGCTTTGTGCATGTGCACGCAAACTAGGACAATGTGTACAACCAAACTAAACATGCAAAGTGCCAAAATAAAGCTGACATGCGCTAAAAAATGGTAACGCTCGAGGATGTTATAAATATAAAGTGAGGAAAGAAGCCAACACAAGCTAACGCAAGTAAAAAAACAAAGTGTATGAATTTAAATTGTTTTAGGTTTCTACAGCCAAAATTCCCATACTAAACCTATAAGGAAAAATAGAGCTATTACTACAGCTTCACGCCGAAACATGTCAGTAGACATGTGCGTTCCGTCTCGTCCCGAACCGAAATTTGGACGAATTCGCCAAATTTGGAGATTCGAATCGATTCGAATTTCCGAAATACCCTAGCAATGAAACTAAACTATTCTGAATGCATTTGTAACGAATAAATCCGAATTAGTTCGGATTTATTTGTTACATTCGAATGGCCATGGACTAATCGCAATTCAGTATAAAAATTTAAATTTATAATCACAGTTCAGTATAAAAGTGAGATTTAGTGAGATAGAACAGTGAAATAATTTCGTTTGTGTAACTTGGAACCATCTGAATCAACATAACACATACTGAACTTCCGAATTTACTAATTGAATCCGAAACAAATACTTCCGAATTTATTCGCATTCGAATGAAGCCGAAACGAATACATTCAAATGTATCTGAATTCGAATCGATCCCAAAAAATTTTTTCCGCTGTGCACGTCTACATGTTAGCTGGTTTTCCTGGCACCGTTTGACATGTCTCTTATTCTCTGCTGCTGTTTTTATTATGATAGACTCAATAAAGAACTGTTTTTACCGATGGATATTGTCTGGTGTCTGGAAGATGCTTGCTTCTTTGACATTGTGCATATAAGGAAAAATGCCTGTCATAATAGTTCCCTGGCTATGATGTATAACACTAAGTGTACCTACTAATAGCATATAGGCTATGTGAGTGCCAACATAAATAAACTAGATACTTGCGTAATAAGCACCCACACTACTGGACTTACCATCTGCAAAACAAAACTGCTTCCAGTAGATAGCCAATCCAGTGCTGTACGCATGACAGCAGAGTATCTGAATATGTGAAGTACAAAGATGACCCAACAGGAGGAGGCTAGTTACTGGTTCCCCGCAGGCCTGTGGCTAACTTCCACTGAGTGTAATTGGGAACTGCTGGTGCAACGCCGCCCCCTGCAGATTCGTGGCCAATCAGCCACTAGCAGGGCGTGTCAATCAACCCGATCGTATTCGATCGGGTTGAATTGTGGCAATGTCTCTCCGCCTCCTCAGAGCAGGTGGACAGGTTATGGAGCAGCGGTCTTTAAACCGCTGCTTCATAACTGGTGTTTCTGGAGAGCCTGCAGGCTCGCCAGAAACAGGGGGCATTAAGCTCCATACGGAGCTTGATAAATGGGCCCCTCTATCTCAGTGTTGCTATGATAAACACTTTCCCAGCTGAAATTCTGGTCTGAAATGCTAGCTAAGTAGCTGTGGTCTCAATTCTTCTGCTTCTTAACCTCCCAGCCATCTCAAAGGTGGCAGAATTAAATCATATTTTTTAAGATTAACCAGGATGAAAAAAAAATGGAATTTATGTAAGAACTTACCTGATAAATCCATTTGTTTCATGGTGGTGAAAGTCCACAAGCCAGTTACTGATGGGATATACATTCCTACCAGGAGGGGGCAAAGTTTCCCAAACCTCAAATGTCTATAAATACACCTCCCACCTACCTCAGTTTTAACATATAGCCAAGTTAGTGAGGTGTATAAGGAGTAAAATCATAAAGAAGAGGAACAGGATAAATAATGTGCTTTATACAAAAAAATCATAACCCCAACAAAAATGGGTGGGTCTTGTGGACTCTCGTCACCATGAAAGAAATTAATTTATTTGGTAAGTTCTTATATAAATTATGTTTCCTTTCATATAGGTGGCGAGCGTCCACAAGCTAGTTACTGATGGGATATAATACCCAAGATGTGGAAGTCCACGAGTAACTATAGAGGGAGGGATAAAATAAAAACAGCTATTTCCGCTGAGAAATTAAATCCCAAAAAATAAAATAAGGTTTTCTTAAAAATTCAAAAAAACTAAATCATAGGCACTAGAATCAAACTGAGACAGCTGCCTGACGAACCTTTCTACCAAAAGCTGCTTCTGAAGAAGCAAAAACATAAAAATAGTAAAAGTTGGTAAAAGTATGCAAAGTAGACCAAGTGGCTATTTTGCAGATTTGATCAACTGAAGCTTAATTCTTGAAAGCCCAAAATGTGGCAACTGATCTTGTAGGGTTAGCTGTTATTCTCTGAGGTGGAGACTGCCCCAACTCCAAATAAGCTTAGTGAATCAGAAGTTTCAACCAAGATGCCAAATAAATGTCAAAGGCTTTCTGACCTTTTCTGGAACCAGAAAAAATAACAGACTAGAAGTCTTTCTGAAATCTTTAGTAGCCTCAACATAATATTTCAAAGTTCTTACCACATCTAAAGAATGTAAAGACCTTTCAAGAGTATTCTTAGGATTAGGACACAAGGAAGGAACAATAATTTCCCTATTAAAGGACCAGTCAACACAGTAGATTTGCATAATCAACAAATGCAAGATAACAAGACAATGCAATACCACTTAGTCTGAACTTCAAATGAGTAGTAGATTTTTTTTCTGACAATTTTAAAAGTTATGTCTTTTTCCACTCCCCCTGTACCATGTGACAGCCATCAGCCAATCACAAATGCATACACGTACCATGTGACAGCCATCAGCCATTCACAAATGCATAAACACTTATTCTTGCACATGCTCAGTAGGAGCTGGTGACTGAAAAAGTTTAAATATATAAAGACTGTGCACATTTAGTTAATGGAAGTAAATTGGAAAGTTGTTTAAAATGGCATGCTCTATCTGAATAATGAAAATTTAATTTTGATTGAGTGTCCCTTTAATTTTGTTAGAATTCACAACTTTAGGCAAAAATTTAAACAAAGTCGGCAAAACAGCTTTATATTGATGGAAAATCAGATAAGGAGACTCGCAAGAGAGAGCAGACAATTCAGAAACTCTTCTAGCAGAAGAGATTGCCAAGAGAAATAACACTTTTCAAGAAAGTAGTTTAATGTCCAAAGAATGCATAGGCTCAAAAGGAGGAGACTGCAAAGTCTTTAATACCAAATTTAGACTCCAAGGAGGAGAGATAGATTAAATAACAGGTTTGATACAAGTCAAAGCTTGTAAGAAACAGTGAACATCAGGAAGATTAGCAATCTTTCTGTGAAATAAAACAGAAAGAGCAGATATTTGTCCTTGCAAAGTATTGGCAGACAAACCTTTATCCAAACCACCCTGAAGAAACTGTAAAGTCCTAGGAATTCTAAAACACCACGAAATATAGGTTTTCCAAACCTTGAGATATAGTTTCCTTGAAACAGGCTTACAAGCCTGTATCCTAGTGTTAATAACAGAGTCAGAGAAACCTCTATGACTAAGGACTAAACGTTCAATTTCCATGCCTTCAAATTTAGAGATTTGAGATCCGGATGGAAAAACAGGCCTTGAGAACTTGGCAACTGGACATTCGGACAAGGTCCACATACCAGAACATGTAGGACCATGCTGGTGCTATCAGAAGCACATAAGATTGTACCATTATGATCTTTGAGATCACTCTTGGAAGAAGACCAGATGTGGAAAAATGTAAGCAGGTTGGTAAAACCATGGAACTGCTAGAGCGTCCATCAATTCCACCTGAGGATCCCTGGACCTGGAGAGGTATCTGGGAAGTTTCTTGTTTAGACGACAGGCCATCAGATCTATGTCTGGAAAACCCCACATCTGCACAATCTGATAGAAAATATCTGGATGGAGAGACCACTCCCCCAGATGTAGATTCTGTCGGCTGAGATAATCCGCTTCCCAATTGTCTACACCTGGTATATGAATCGCAGTGATTAGACAAGAGTTGGATTCCACCCATGAAGTATCAGAGATACTTCTTTCATTGCTAGGGGACTGCAATTTCCCCTTTGATGATTGACATGCCACTGTTGTGACATTGTCTGTTTGAAACCAAATATACAATTCTCTCTTTAATAGAGGCCAAGCCTGAAAAGCTTTGAAAATAGTACAGAGTTCTAAGATATTGATTGGTAACCTCGCCTCTCGAGGATTCCAAACTTCTTGTGCTGTCAGAGACCCCCAAACAGCTCCCCAACCTGTGAGGCTAGCATCTGTTGTGATTACAGTCGAGGTAGGAGGAACAAAGGAGGCCCCTTGAACAATAAGGTGATGGTTTAATCACCAAGTCAGAGAGAGTTGAGTGTTGGGATTTAAGTATATCAGTTGTGATATCTGAGTATTATCACTGCACCATTGGTGCAACATGCAAAGCTGTAGAGGTCTCATATGAAAATGACCAAAATGGATTGCGTCCGATGCTACAATCATGAGACCTAAAACTTCCATGCACATAGCCACTGAAGGGAATGATAGATACTGAAGGTTTAGACAAGCTGAAACAAATCTCAATTGTCTCTTTTCTGTTAGGGATAGAGTCATGGACACTGAATCTATCTGGAAACCAAAAAAGGTGACCTTTGTCTGAGGAATGTTTGGTAAATTGATCCTCCAACCCTGTCTTTGAATAAACAACAGAAAGTGTTGCGTGTGAGATTCTGCTAAATGAAAAGATTGAGCTAGTACCAAGATATCATCCAAATAAGGAAACACTGCAATACCCTGCTCTCTGATTACAGATAGAAGGGCTTCTAGAACTCTTGAGAATATTCTTGGTGCTGTTGGAAGGTCAAACGGAAGAGCGACACATTAGTAATGCTTGTTTAGAAAAGAGAATCTCAGAAATTGATAGTGATCTGGATAAATCAGAATATGAAGGTAAGCGTCTTGTAAGTCTATTGTGGACATGAAGTGACCTTGCTGAATAAAAGGCAGAGTAGTCCTTATAGTCACCATCTTGAAAGTTGTGACTCTTACAAAATAAAATGAACCTAAATAAAGCCTAATGGATACTTCTATTATACTGCATAAAAATGTGATTATCAACATTTCATTAGACTAACATAATACATAGCATCCTAATTTATAAATAAATTACTAGCTCGAAAAAAAAATCTGTATGTTTCACAGACTCTACCAACCTTGACAAATATTTAGCCACCAAAATAAAGTCGTTAAAAAAGAGCACTGAATTACTGACTCAAGGCATGTATACAAACAATATATAACAACTTTACTTAAAAGACCACTGTAAGTTAAAATTTCTTTCTTTTTTTCGTTTTTTTAAATGTTTTCTAACATATTTTCCATAGCATGTCTGTTTTGCTTTCCTACCTTACCGCTGTAATCCGTTTCTTAAATTTTTTTTATTTCCAAACCCACTCCGTGGGTAGCAGATGCTCCTAGCCAATCCGTTTTGCAAACCACAGTTTGAAGATGGCGACCATCATTTTCGATTGCGCATGTGCGATATTGCAGAACGTCATCAGCTACGTCAGTAACTTCCAGACCGGCTCCGACACAGAAGATACGCTCTATCGATCTCACATATGAAGATCCGTCAGCGCATTGATAGGTAAGTATTGCAGAATCTCCCTAGTTATAACGAGCATCATTACAAAGTATCAATGATTATCAATTACAATATTTTTAGAAATAGATTCTCATCAAATGGCTCAATTTAAATTTATATACAGTATATTATCTAAAACAGAGTGGATTTTTATTAAAAAAAAAAGTAAAAAATCGAGCTCTATTGACGATAATAATATAAGAACGGATATCTTTATTAAATATGAGAGTTTAATGCAAACGATTGCGCTATTAACAGGGATACTATTTAGATACATTTATATGTAGAGCTAGTAGGGTGTATGCACTCTCACCATCAGCCAAAAACTGCCAGGGTGCTATAATATAGTAAATCCAAATCTGTGTAAATAAGCACTCACTGGTCCTCAACCATCCGTGACAAAAAAACCTTTATTATATAGGACTATCTAATAAAGGATTTTTGTCAAGGATGGCAGAAGACCAGTGAGTGCTTATTTACACAGATTTGTATATACATTTATATATATATATATATATACACGATTACAGGGAATCTATAAATGTTTATCTTGAAGAACATACATATTATTAATTGAATTTTAAAATCAGAATGTAGATTGCTATTAATGTTTATTCCATATTAAAACGGAATAGCAATAATGTATTAATGAATAATGAAAAATATACTTTTAGCAGTGTCACACTGGTATCACCGATGGTATTTTGATTTTTTTTTTTTCTAAAACAAATCATTTCAATAGACACAGTAATCTAGATTGTAAATTCCCACGGGAATAGGGCCCTCAATCCCTCCTGTATGTGTTTGTAAATTTTGTCCTGTATCTTACAAGTCTTGTATTGTTTTATTTAAATGAATTGTATCCATGGACAGCGCTGCGGAATATGTTGGCGCTTAATAAATAAAGTATAATAATAATAATAATAATCCCCCTCACCCCTCTCTATGTTATCTATAAAGAAATTCTTATATATTTGCTGCATTTAGCTATCCAAATTTTTTGTGATTGTTTAAACTGCTAAAGCAATTGTTGTTTTACACTACTCGATTGCACAAAACAGGAGCATACCTTAGTATGCTTGCATGTAAAAAATTATTTGGATGACAGTTAACTTTTATGCATTGATTCATCTACTTCGATTTCAAGCTTTTTTAATGTACCATGATAACACTAACTACCTAAAATTGCGTTAAAATGTATATTGCACATCCATAGACATTATAATTAAATAGGGCATGAATTATGCAATCATCTATACAATAACACTATTACCATACATATAATATATTTTTTTAAATATTTATATTATTAACTGAACCGATGATGATTACATCATATTTATAGAGCACCTTTATGTTGTTATTTAATTTTTAAATCTTTTTATAAAGATCCAAATCTAACCATTAATTATTTATATATACATATATATATTTGGAGAACGAATTGATTAATAATTTTTATATTTAAAAATGTTAAAACTATACTATTAGTGATGTCGCGAATAGTTCCCGGCGAACATAGCATGTTCACGTTCGCCGCGGACGGCGAACATATGCTATGTTCGATCCGCCCCCTATTCCTCATCATTAAGTAAACTTTGACCCTGTACCTCACAGTCAGAAGACACAGTCCAGCCAATCAGCAGCAGACCCTCCCTCCCAGACCCTCCCACCCCCCTGGACAGCATCCATTTTAGATTCATTCGGAAGCTGCATTCTTAGTGAGAGGAGGGACAGTGTAGCTGCTGCTGATTTAATAGGGAAATCGATAGCTAGGCTAGTGTATTCAGTGTCCACTACAGTCCTGAAGGACTCAGCTGATCTCTGCTGTAAGGACAGCACCTGTGTAATCTAATTGCAGCTGCCTGCCTGCCAGCGTGTGTGTCAGGCTCACAGCGTATACTGTGCACACTTGCCCAGTGCTACCACTCATATCTGGTGTAACAGTAGTGTACATTTAAAAAAAAAAACACTTTTTTGACTGTGAAATAATAGCAGACAGCTGCCAGTACCCAAGATGGCTGCCAATAAGGCAGATGGGGAGGGTTAGAGAGCTGTTTTTGGGGGGATCAGGGAGGTTGGGGGCTAAGGGTGGATGCTACACCACAGCATATGTAAATATGCTAAAAAAAATTAAAAACCTTTTATTTTAGTACTGGCAGACTTTCTGCCAGTACTTAAGATGGCGGGGACAATTGTGGGGTGGGGGAGGGAAGGGAGCTGTTTGGGAGGGATCACAGGGGGTCTGATGTGTCAGGTGGGAGGCTGATCTCTACACTAAAGCTAAAATTAACCCTGCAAGCTCCCTACAAACTACCTAATTAACCCCTTCACTGCTAGCCATAATACACGTGTGATGCGCAGCAGCATTTAGCGGCCTTCTAATTACCAGAAAGCAACGCCAAAGTCATAGACTTAGGTTTAGTGGTAGGGATAGTTTAGTATTTTAGGAGTTAATTAATTTAATATAGGTGGCGGCGGTGTAGGGGGATTAGATTAGGGGTTAATTAATTTAATATAGCTGGCGGCGGGGTAGGGGGATTAGAATAGGGGTTAATAATTTTAATATAGCTGGCGGCGGGGTAGGAGCTCACATTAGGGGGTAGGTAATATAGCTGGCGGCGGTATAGGGGCTCACATTAGGCAGTAGTTAATGTAGGTGGCGGCGGGGTCCGGGAGCGGCGGTTTAGGGATTAATAACTTTATTAGGTGGCGGCGGGGTCCGGGAGCGGCGGTTTAGGGGTTAATGCATTTAGTATTAGGAGAGTGAGGGGGGATAGCGGATAGAGGGTTAGACATGTCGGGCTATGTTTGGGAGGCGTGTTAGACAGTACGGGTGATTTAATAACTTAGTCAGGTTTTGTAAGTCACTGGCAACTCCAGAAATTTGTACTAACGCAGATTTCTGGACATCGCTGGTTTATCCGACTTACGGCACTTTAGCATCTGACGGCGCCGTATATGCGATAGCTCGAGTTGCGAGCTGAAACTACGGGCGGCGGGGGTTCCCTCGCTTGCGCCGCAAACTACGATCTATATCAGCTTTTTTACCAGCCCTTAAAAGGGCTTTTGGCGGGGCATTGTCACAAAGAAATCAGCTCTTTTGCCTATAATCTAAATCCCCCTACACCGCCGCCACCTATAATAAATGTATTACCCCCTAATCTAATCCCCCTACACCGCCGCCACCTATAATAAATGTATTAACCCCTAATCTAATCCCCCTACACCGCCGCCAGCTATATTAAATTAATTAACCCCTAATCTAATCCCCCTACACCGCCGCCACCTATATTAAATTAATTAACTCCTAAAATACTAAACTATCCCTACCACTAAACCTAAGTCTAACCCTACAAATAGCCCTGAAAAGGGCTTTTTGCCTGGCATTACCCCAAAGTAAACAGCTCTATTGCTAGCCCTTAAAAGGGCTTTTTACGGGGCATGCCCCAAAGAAATCAGCTCTTTTACCAGCCCTTAAAAGGGCTTTTGGCGGGGCATTGTCACAAAGAAATCAGCTCTTTTGCCTATAATCTAAATCCCCCTACACCGCCACCACCTATAATAAATGTATTACCCCCTAATCTAATCCCCCTACATCGCCGCCACCTATAATAAATGTATTAACCCCTAATCTAATCCCCCTACACCGCCGCCAGCTATATTAAATAGATTAACCCCTAATCTAATCCCCCTACACCGCCGCCAGTTATATTAACTATATTAACCCTAATTATATTAGGGTTAATATAGTTAATATCGTTATTATATTATATATATATATATATTAACTATATTAACCCTAATTATATTAGGGTTAATATAGTTAATATCGTTATTATATTATATATATATTAAGTATAATAACCCTATCTAACTCTAACACCCCTAACTAAATTCTTATTAAATTAAATCTAATTAATATTAATATTATTAATTAAAATATTCCTATTTAAATCTAAATACTTACCTATAAAATAAACCCTAAGATAGCTACAATGTAATTAATAATTACATTGTAGCTATTTTAGGGTTTATATTTATTTTACAGGTAACTTGGTATTTATTTTAACTAGGTACAATAGCTATTAAATAGTTAATAACTATTTAATAGCTACCTAGTTAAAATAATTACCAATTTACCTGTAAAATAAATCCTAACCTAAGTTACAAATACACCTACACTATCAATAAATTAAATAAACTACAAATATCTAAACTAAAATACAATTAAATAAACTAAACTACAAAAACAAACACTAAATTACAAAAAATAAAAAAAAGAGTACAAGATTTTTAAGCTAATTACACCTATTCTAAGCCCCCTAATAAAATAATAAAGCCCCCAAAATAAAAAAAATTTCCCTACCCTATTCTAAATTAAAAAAAGTTAACAGCTCTATTACCTTACCAGCCCTTAAAAGGGCTTTTTGCGGGGCATGCCCCAAATAAATCAGCTCTTTTGCCTGTAAAATACCACCCCCCAACATTACAACCCACCACCCACATACCCCTATTCTAAACCCACCCAAACCCCCCTTAAAAAAACCTAACACTACCCCCCTGAAGATCTCCCTACCTTGTCTTCACCCAGCCGGGCCAAACTCTTCATCCGATCCGGGCGATGTCTTCAATCAAGCGGCAGAGAAGAAGTCTTCCATCCAGGCGATGTCTTCAATCAAGCGGCAAAGAAGAAGTCTTCCATCCGGGCGATGTCTTCAATCAAGCGGCAGAGCAGAAGTCTTCCATCCGGGCTATGTCTTCAATCAAGCGCCATCTTCAATTTTCTTTCTTCGCTCCTCCGACGCGGAACATCCATCCGGCACGACGACTTCCCGACGAATGAGGTTCCTTTAAATGACGTCATCCAAGATGGCGTCCGTTGAATTCCGATTGGCTGATAGTATTCTATCAGCCAATCGGAATTAAGGTAGGAAAAATCTGATTGGCTGATTGAATCAGCCAATCAGATTCAAGTTCAATCCGATTGGCTGAACCAATCAGCTTTATTATTTTATTAGGGGGCTTAGAATAGGTGTAATTAGCTTAAAAATCTTGTAATCTTTTTTTATTTTTTGTAATTTAGTGTTTGTTTGTTTTTGTAATTTAGATTAGTTTTTTTAATTGTATTTTAGTTTAGATATTTGTAGTTCATTTAATTTATTGATAGTGTAGGTGTATTTGTAACTTAGGTTAGGATTTATTTTACAGGTAAATTGGTAATTATTTTAACTAGGTAGCTATTAAATAGTTATTAACTATTTAATAGCTATTGTACCTAGTTAAAATACATACCAAGTTACCTGTAAAATAAATATAAACCCTAAAATAGCTACAATGTAATTATTAATTACATTGTAGCTATCTTAGGGTTTATTTTATAGGTAAGTATTTAGATTTAAATAGGAATATTTTAATTAATAATATTAATATTAATTAGATTTAATTTAATAAGAATTTAGTTAGGGGTGTTAGAGTTAGATAGGGTTATTATACTTAATATATATATAATATAATAACGATATTAACTATATTTACCCTAATATAATTAGGGTTAATATAGTTAATATAGCTGGCGGCGGTGTAGGGGGATTAGATTAGGGGTTAATCTATTTAATATAGCTGGCGGCGGTGTAGGGGGATTAGATTAGGGGTTAATCTATTTAATATAGGTGGCGGCGGTGTAGGGGGATTAGATTAGGGGTTAATACATTTATTATAGGTGGCGGCGGTGTAGGGGGATTTAGATTAGATGCAAAAGAGCTGATTTCTTTGTGACTATGCCCTGCAAAAAGCCCTTTTAAGGGCTGGCAATAGAGCTGTTACTTTGGGGCAATGTCACGCAAAAGGCCCTTTTAAGGGCTGGTAATAGAGGTGATTACTTTAGGGGGATTAGATTAGGGGTTAATGTATTTAATATAGCTGGCGGTGGTGTAGGGGGATTAAATTAGGGGTTAATACATTTAATATAGCTGGCGGCGGGGTAGGGGGATTAGATTAGGGGTTAATTAATTTAATATAGCTGGCGGCGGTGTAGGGGGATTAAATTTGGGATTAATATGTTTAATATAGCTGGCGGCGGGGTAGGGGGATTAGATTAGGGGTTAATAATTTTAATGTAGCTGGCGGCGGGGTAGGGGGATTATATTATGGGTTAATAATTTTAATGTAGCTGGCGGTGGGATAGGAGCTCACATTAGGGGGTAGTTTAATGTAGCTGGCGGCGGTGTAAGGGGCTCACATTAGGGGATAGTTTAATATAGCTGGCGGCGGGGTAGGAGCTCACATTAGGGGGTATGTAATGTAGCTGGCGACGGTGTAGGGGGATCACATTAGGGGGTTATACTTTTAATTATGTTGGCGGCGGGGTCCGGGAGCGGCAGTTTAGGGGTTAAATACTTTATTAAGGATTGCGGCGGGGGATCGCGGTTGACAGGTAGATAGACATTGCGCTTGCGTTAGGTGTTAGGTTTTATTTGGCAGGTAGTTTAGGGAGTTACGGGGCTCCAATAGAGGGAGTAAGGCTTACTATGGCTGCAATTTGTGGCGAGGTGAAAATGGAGAAAGATTTCTCCATTTTCGCCATATAAGTCCTTACGCTGTATATTGGATACCAAACTGCGCGGGTTTGGTATACCTGTCTATGGCCCAAACAACTATGGGCGAAGGCAGAAATATACGAGCGTAACTTCTAGGTTACGCCGTATATAGGATACCAAACCCGCGCAAATGTTGGTGTCGCCGGCTTCTGCGGGCTACGCTGTATATTAGATCGAGGCCCAGATGTTCGTTTTACATAGAAAATTTATTTTCTATGGTTTCAATTAGGATAGATAAGATCTTGTTCATGCCCAGATTTCAAAAAAGGGACAATGAACACATTTTTTTTCTTTCATGATTCAGATAGACCATTCATTTTTAAGAAACTTTATAAAAAACTTCTATTAAAAATGTATCTTTGTTCTCTTAAGATCTTTATTTGAAAAATAAGGCGTATAAGCGAAGAAAACAGCAAATGTTTGGTTCATCACCATGGCCAGCGATTTTTTATTTGCGCTGTACAATTAATTCAGATATACAATTAAATTTTTATTAACTTTAAAATTTTCTTCTATTATTTAATTTTAGTCCTGTGCATTTAATCACTGTGCATCAGCAGACTGTTATATATAGGAGAAACACATGCAGTTATTCATTTTTAATTAGTAAACAGCAAATAAGAAAAAAGGAAAGAGGGATCACTCATTAAGCAGCATATGAGCATACATATATTTTTTATTATAATAATGAAACCTATAGCAAATATTTAATTGGTTGATCAAATTACTTTTTAAACTTTTGTTAGCGGTCAAGTACTATAATATTAATGAAATTTCGATTTGTAATCCAATAGACATTTAACAGCAATGTCATCGTAAGAATTATTTTGATTATTTAGACTATATGAATGTTGCTCATATTATTATATTATAGAACTACACTAAGTTAGATCATATTAGTAAAAATATTTTTGATAAAGAGTGATCAGTTGCATAGGCAATTCAATCAATATTTAAATTGGATATTTTGTGTTATATATAACAATAATCTGTAAGGGCCATTTATCAAGCTCCGAATGGAGCTTGAGGGCCCGTGTTTCTGGCGAGTCTTCAGACTCGCCGAGAAACACAAGTTATGGAGCAGCATAACCTTGTCCGCCTGCTCTGATGAAGCGGACAGGAATCACCACAATTCAACCCGATCGAGTATGATCGGGTTAACACCTTCCTGCTGGCGGCCCATTGGCCGCGAATGTGCAGGGGGCGGCGTTGCACCAGCAGATCTTGTGAGCTGCTGGTGCAATGCTGAATACGCAGAGCGTATTGCACTCTGCATTCAGCGATGTCTGTCGGACCTGATCCGCAATGTCGGATCAGGTCTGACAGACATTTGGTAAATCGGCCTCAATGAATAGGATCACTTAACATTATATTGATATAACTCTAAAATCGTTATAAATATTGTTCTCACTTTCAACATAGCATAATGAAAATTTCAGTCAAATAAAATGATTTTAATTTCAATTTTTATTAATTATTTCAGCAAAGTAAGAAATAGATAAAAGTATATAGATATTGTGACAGTACATGATAACGTACCAAAAAATTTACTGTACCGGATTGCAAGTAGAATGTAACTCTAAATTTGAAAATAAATTTTTAACATCAGTTGTTTAAATTTATCTGACAGTGTCTTTTACACGAACTTCAAAATCTCAATGCACTAACGGATAGATCACGAGTTTTGTCGCTAAGGCTGTGCGGTGCTAACGAGCCTTTTTTTCTTACCTCTAACTTAAGCCAACGCTGGTATTACGAGCTTTCTGCAAGCTGGTGTTAGCCTCAGAAAAGTGAGCGGAGAGCAAAATTTTGCTCCACATCTCACCTCAATACCAGCGCTGCTTAAGTCAGCGGTAAGCTGGCAAAACGTGCTCATGCACGATTTCCCCATAGGAAACAATGGGGCTGAGCTGGCTGAAAAAAAACCTAACACCTGCAAAAAAGCAGCGTTCAGCTGTTAACGCAGCCCCATTGTTTCCTATGGGGAAAGAAAATTTACGTCTGCACCTAACACCCTAACATGAACCCTGAGTCTAAACACCCCTAACCTTACACTTATTAACCCCTAATCTTCCGCCCCCGCTATCGCTGACACCTGCATATTATTATTAACCCCTAATCTGCCGCTCCGGACACCACCGCCACCTACATTATAGTTATGAACCCCTAATATGTTGCCCCCAACATCGCCAACACCTACATTATAGTTATTAACCCTAAGTCTAACCCCCCTAACTTAAATATAACTTAAATATAATTTAAATTAAACAAAATAAATTTACTACAATTAAATAAATTATTCCTATTTAAAACTAAATACTTACAGATAAAATAAACCCTAAGATAGCTACAATATAACTAATGTGCAAAACTATACCGGGTGTATAGTAATAGAGTGCGCCACTATAGATACAATCTTATTTAAAACATAGTAACAAAGTTAGACTGTTTGGTCTCTATACCAATTGGATTCGTGAAGCAAATAAATGTGATACAAAGTGACAATATCATAAAAAGTGAAAGAAAATAAAAATAATAATATAAAAAATAAATATAAAATAAAAAGAAAAATTCAGAAGCAAGAAAATTCTTAGACTTATATTCGTAACACTCAAAGCATATGTATATAAATGTGCTTATCTCTAGTGATGTCACGAACCTAAAATTTTGCGTTCGCGAACGGCGAACGCGAACTTCTGCAAATGTTCGCGAACCGGGCGAACCGCCATTGACTTCAATAGGCAGGCGAATTTTAAAACCCACAGGGACTCTTTCTGGCCACAATAGTGATGGAAAAGTTGTTTCAAGGGTACTAACACCTGGACTGTGGCATGCCGGAGGGGGATCCATGGCAAAACTCCCATGGAAAATTACATAGTTGATGCAGAGTCTGGTTTTAAGCCATAAAGGGCCTAAATCACCTAACATTCTTAAATTGATTGGAATAACGTGCTTTAAAACATTAGGTATGATGTTGTATCGATCAGGTAGTGTAAGGGTTACGTCCGCTTCACAGTGACAGACCAAACTCCCCGTTTAACGCACCGCAAACAACCGCAAACAATCCATTTGCACAACCACGAGATCGATAGATTTGATAGATAGATACATATATTACATAGATCAATAGATGCAATATACATTTGATAGATACCAATTACATAGATCAAAAGATGCAATATACATTTGATAGATACGAATTACATAGATCAAAAGATGCAATTTACATTTGATAGATACGAATTACATAGATCAAAAGATGCAATATACATTTGATAGATACGAATTCCATAAATCAATAGATGCAATATACATTTGATAGATACGAATTGCATAGATCAATAGATGCAATATACATTTGATAGATACAAATTCCATAGATCAATAGATGCAATATACATTTGATAGATATGAATTGCATAGATCAATAGATGCAATATACATTTGATAGATACGAATTGCATAGATCAATAGATGCAATATACATTTGATAGATACGATTGATAGTTAGATAGATTTGATAGATAGATAAATAGCTCATTTGAAAGATATATAATTATTCAGACAGAGAATTACAAAGACGTGCGGTCTGGGACCCATGGTAAGGTTACTTCCTTTTGCACAATCGAGTATACCAGTTGCAGAGGTTCTGACCCTGCATTCTGGCTGCACCTCTCCCTGCAAGAGAGATCTGTTACAGAGTCTGTGGGCCTGTATGCAAAGAGCTGGCCTGCCTGAAAGGAGCAGCAAGGCCGATCAAAAGATGCAATATACATTTGATAGATACGAATTACATAGATCAAAAGATACAATATACATTTGATAGATACGAATTACATAGATCAAAAGATGCAATATACATTTGATAGATACGAATTACATAGATCAAAATATGCAATAAACATTTGATAGATATGAATTACATAGATCAAAAGATGCAATATACATTTGATAGATACGAATTACAGAGATCAATAGATGCAATATATATTTGATTGATATGATTGATAGATATATAATTTCCCTGACAGAGTATAACAATAAGACATGCGGTTTGGGACCCATGGTAAGGTTACTTCCTTTCGCACAATCAAGTATACCAGTTGCAGAGGTTCTGACCCTGCATTCTGGCTGCACCTCTCCCTGCAAGAGAGATCTATTACAGAGTCTGTGGGCCTGTATGCAAAGAGCTGGCCTGCCTGAAAGGAGCAGCAAGGCAGATCAAAAGATGCAATATACATTTGATAGATACGAATTACATGTATCAAAAGATGCAATATACATTTGATAGATACGAATAACATAGATCAAAAGATGCAATATACATTTGATCGATACAAATTACAGAGATCAATAGATGCAATATATATTTGATTGATACGATTGATAGTTATATAATTTCCCTGACAGAGTATAACAATTAGACATGTGGTCTGAGACCCATGGTAAGGTTACTTCCGTTCGCACAATCAAGTATACCAGTTTCAGAGGTTCTGACCCTGCATTCTGGCTGCACCTCTCCCTGCAAGAGAGATCTGTTCCAGAGTCTGTGGGCCTGTATACAAAGAGCTGGCCTGCCTGAAAGGAGCAGCAAGGCAGAGAGATTGATTCCTGCCTATAAGAAACCAGAGGGCACACTACCTGCTGGAAGTGTGCAGTGAGGCATAGGGATCTATTCCTGCCTAGAAGCAGACAGGCAGAGGGGACGCTATCTGCCTGGGAGCCCACTGAGACCAGCACAGCTGGGGGAGATACAGCCGCTGGCTTGACCCCGGTCTCAGCCACGATAGCCCTGGTCCCACTATTTGGAGGCAGAGAGATCTATTCCTGCCAAGAAGCAGCCTGGCAGGGGGATTTATTCCTGCCTAGAAGCAGACAGGCAGAGGGGAGGATACCTGCCAAGAAAGAGCTGCAGGGCAGAGAGGATGCTACCTGACTGGGAGTCCACTGAGACCAGCCCAGTTGGGGGAGATAAAGCCGCTGGCTTGACCCCGGTCTCAGCAAATATATCTCTGGTCCCACTATCCGGTGGCCACCCCTGGGTTTGGACAGAGGAAGGGAGACCCCCTAGTGGAGTAATGCTACATCCTGGAGATGCAAAAAGATGTTTGGACATCCAGTACAGGTCGTTCTCCTTCAGCCTTTTTATACAAGTGTCCCCGACCCTCAACAGGCACAAGAGCATGAAACACCACATATGCCATCCTTTTGCACAATAGAGTACAGGTATGGCATCAATTTTAGGAACCCGGAGATAATTTTTAGGAACCGGGAGATGGAAAAATATGCTTGGACACCCAGTACGGGTCGTTCTCCTTCAGCCTTTTTATACGAGTGTCCCCGACCCTCAACAGGCACAACAGCATGAAACACCACATATGCCATCCTTTTGCACAATAGAGTACAGGTATGGCATCAATTTTAGAAACCCGGAGATCATTTTTAGCAACCGGGAGATGGAAAAGATGCTTGGACACCCAGTACAGGTCATTCTCCTTCAGCCTTTTTATACGAGGGTCCCCGACCCTCAACAGGCACAACAGCATGAAACACCACATATGCCATCCTTTTGAACAATAGAGTACAGGTATGGCATCGATTTTAGGAACCACGAGATAATTTTTAGGAACCGGGAGATGGAAAAAGATGCTTTGACACCCAGTACAGGTCGTTCTCCTTCAGCCTTTTTATACGAGGGTCCCCGACCCTCAACAGGCACAACAGCATGAAACACCACATATGCCATCCTTTTGCACAATAGAGTACAGGTATGGCATCAATTTTAGATACCCGGAGATAATTTTTAGCAACCGGGAGATGGAAAAGATGCTTGGACACCCAGTACAGGTCATTCTCCTTCAGCCTTTTTATACGAGGGTCCCCGACCCTCAACAGGCACAACAGCATGAAACACCACATATGCCATCCTTTTGAACAATAGAGTACAGGTATGGCATCGATTTTAGGAACCCGGAGATAATTTTTAGGAACCGGGAGAAGGAAAAAGATGACTGGACACCCAGTACAGGTCGTTCTCCTTCAGCCTTTTTATACGAGGGTCCCCGACCCTCAACAGAAACAACAGCATGAAACACCACATATGCCATCCTTTTGCACAATCGAGTACAGGTATGGCATCGATTTTAAGAACCCGGAGATTATTTTTAGGAACCGGGAGATGGAAAAAGATGCTTTGACACCCAGTACAGGTCGTTCTCCTTCAGCTTTTTATACGAGGCTCCCCGACCCTCAACAGGCACAACAGCATGAAACACCACATATGCCATCCTTTTGCACAATAGAGTACAGGTATGGCATCGATTTTAGAAACCCTGAGATAATTTTTAGGAACCGGGAGATGGAAAAATATGCTTGGACACCCAGTACAGGTCGTTCTCCTTCAGCCTTTTTATACGAGTGTCCCCGACCCTCAACAGGCACCACAGCATGAAACACCACATATGCCATCCTTTTGCACAATAGAGTACAGGTATGGCATCAATTTTAGAAACCCGGAGATAATTTTTAGGAACCGGGAGATGGAAAAAGATGCTTGGACACCCAGTACAGGTCGTTCTTCAGCCTTTTTATATGAGTGTCCCCGACCCTCAACAGGCACAACAGCATGAAACACCACATATGCCATCCTTTTGCACAATAGAGTACAGGTATGGCATCGATTTTAGAAACCCGGAGATAATTTTTAGGAACCGGGAGATGGAAAAAGATGCTTGGACACCCAGTACAGGTCGTTCTCCTTCAGCCTTTTTTTACGAGTGTCCCCGACCCTCAACAGGCACAACAGCATGAAATACCACATATGCCATCCTTTTGCACAATAGAGTACAGGTATGGCATCGATTTTAGGAACCCGGAGATAATTTTTAGGAACCGGAAGATGGAAAAAGATGCCTGGACACCCAGTACAGGTCGTTCTCCTTCAGCCTTTTTATCCGAGGGTCCCCGACCCTCAACAGAAACAACAGCATGAAACACCACATATGCAATCATTTTGCACAATCGAGTACAGGTATGGCATCGATTTTAGGAACCCGGAGATAATTTTTAGGAACTGGGAGATGGAAAAAGATGCTTTGACACCCAGTACAGGTCGTTCTCCTTCAGCCTTTTTATACGAGGGTCCCCGACCCTCAACAGGCACAACAGCATGAAACACCACATATGCCATCCTTTTGCACAATAGAGTACAGGTATGGCATCGATTTTAGAAACCCGGAGATAATTTTTAGGAACCGGGAGATGGAAAAAGATGCTTGGACACCCAGTACAGGTCGTTCTCCTTCAGCCTTTTTATACAAGGGTCCCCGACCCTCAACAGGCACCACAGCATGAAACACCACATATGCCATCCTTTTGCACAATAGAGTGCAGGTATGGCATAGATTTTAGAAACCCGGAGATAATTTTTAGGAACCGGGAGATGGAAAAAGATGCTTGGACACCCAGTACAGGTCGTTCTCCTTCAGCCTTTTTATACGAGTGTCCCTGACCCTCAACAGGCACAACAGCATGAAATACCACATATGCCATCCTTTTGCACAATAGAGTACAGGTATCGCATCGATTTTAGGAACTCTGAGATAATTTTTAGGAACCGGGAGATGGAAAAAGATGCTTGGACACCCAGTACAGGTCGTTCTCCTTCAGCCTTTTTATGCGAGTGTGCCCGACCCTCAACAGGCACCACAGCATGAAATACAACATATGCCATCCTTTTGCACAATAGAGTACAGGTATGGCATCGATTTTAGGAACCCGGAGATAATTTTTAGGAACCGGGAGATGGAAAAAGATGCCTGGACACCCAGTACAGGTCATTCTCCTTCAGCCTTTTTATACGAGGGTCCCCGACCCTCAACAGGCACAACAGCATAAAATACCACATATGCCATCCTTTTGCACAATCGAGTACAGGTATGGCATCGATTTTAGGAACCCGGAGATAATTTTTAGGAACCGGGAGATGGAAAAAGATGCTTTGACACCCAGTACAGGTCGTTCTCCTTCAGCTTTTTTTTTTTTTTAATCAAAGTTTTTATTGGATGAAAAATGAAACATTACATGGGAATACGGTTGAGATCAAATGGATTACAGATCAGCATGCCATTCTGTGCTTTACATAGGTTTAACATCCTAAATTTTTAACTTATCTTTAGTTGCTTGTGATATAACTCGTATAACTAACAAAGAAAATAAAACAAACAAATTCAAAAGTTGGTCACTTTCATCGTGCAGAAGCCAAAGTTTCTTTTGCCCATTTCGACAAAGGGGTATATTTACTCTCCTTCAGCTTTTTATATGAGGGTCCCCGACCCTCAACAGGCACAACAGCATGAAACACCACATATGCCATCCTTTTGTACAATAGAGTTCAGGTATGGCATCGATTTTAGAAACCCAGAGATAATTTTTAGGAACCGGGAGATGGAAAAATATGCTTGGACACCCAGTACAGGTTGTTTTCCTTCAGCCTTTTTATACGAGTGTCCCCGACCCTCAACAGGCACCACAGCATGAAACACCACATATGCCATCCTTTTGCACAATAGAGTACAGGTATGGCATCGATTTTTGAAACCCGGAGATAATTTTTAGGAACCGGGAGATGGAAAAAGATGCTTGGACACCCAGTACAGGTCGTTCTCCTTCAGCCTTTTTATTCGAGTATCCCCGACCCTCAACAGGCACAACAGCATGAAACACCACATATGCCATCCTTTTGCACAATAGAGTACAGGTATGGCATCAATTTTAGAAACCCGGGGATAATTTTTAGGAACCGGGAGATGGAAAAAGATGCTTTGACACCCAGTACAGGTCATTCTCCTTCAGCCTTTTTATACGAGGGTCCCCGACCCTCAACAGGCACAACAGCATGAAACACCACATATGCCATCCTTTTGAACAATAGAGTACAGGTATGGCATCAATTTTAGAATCCCGGGGATAATTTTTAGGAACCGGGAGATGGAAAAAGATGCTTGGACACCCAGTACAGGTCATTCTCCTTCAGCCTTTTTATACGAGGGTCCCCGACCCTCAACAGGCACAACAGCATGAAACACCACATATGCCATCCTTTTGAACAATAGAGTACAGGTATGGCATCGATTTTAGGAACCACGAGATAATTTTTAGGAACCGGGAGATGGAAAAAGATGCTTTGACACCCAGTACAGGTCGTTCTCCTTCAGCCTTTTTATACGAGGGTCCCCGACCCTCAACAGGCACAACAGCATGAAACACCACATATGCCATCCTTTTGCACAATAGAGTACAGGTATGGCATCAATTTTAGAAACCCGGAGATCATTTTTAGCAACCGGGAGATGGAAAAGATGCTTGGACACCCAGTACAGGTCATTCTCCTTCAGCCTTTTTATACGAGGGTCCCCGACCCTCAACAGGCACAACAGCATGAAACACCACATATGCCATCCTTTTGAACAATAGAGTACAGGTATGGCATCGATTTTAGGAACCCGGAGATAATTTTTAGGAACTGGGAGAAGGAAAAAGATGACTGGACACCCAGTACAGGTCGTTCTCCTTCAGCCTTTTTATACGAGGGTCCCCGACCCTCAACAGAAACAACAGCATGAAACACCACATATGCCATCCTTTTGCACAATCGAGTACAGGTATGGCATCGATTTTAAGAACCCGGAGATTATTTTTAGGAACCGGGAGATGGAAAAAGATGCTTTGACACCCAGTACAGGTCGTTCTCCTTCAGCTTTTTATACGAGGCTCCCCGACCCTCAACAGGCACAACAGCATGAAACACCACATATGCCATCCTTTTGCACAATAGAGTACAGGTATGGCATCGATTTTAGAAACCCTGAGATAATTTTTAGGAACCGGGAGATGGAAAAATATGCTTGGACACCCAGTACAGGTCGTTCTCCTTCAGCCTTTTTATACGAGTGTCCCCGACCCTCAACAGGCACAACAGCATGAAACACCACATATGTTATCCTTTTGCACAATAGAGTACAGGTATGGCATCAATTTTAGATACCCGGAGATAATTTTTAGGAACTGGGAGATGGAAAAAGATGCTTGGACACCCAGTACAGGTCGTTCTTCTGCCTTTTTATATGAGTGTCCCCGACCCTCAACAGGCACAACAGCATGAAACACCACATATGCCATCCTTTTGCACAATAGAGTACAGGTATGGCATCGATTTTAGAAACCCGGAGATAATTTTTAGGAACCGGGAGATGGAAAAAGATGCTTGGACACCCAGTACAGGTCGTTCTCCTTCAGCCTTTTTTTACGAGTGTCCCCGACCCTCAACAGGCACAACAGCATGAAATACCACATATGCCATCCTTTTGCACAATAGAGTACAGGTATGGCATCGATTTTAGGAACCCGGAGATAATTTTTAGGAACCGGAAGATGGAAAAAGATGCCTGGACACCCAGTACAGGTCGTTCTCCTTCAGCCTTTTTATCCGAGGGTCCCCGACCCTCAACAGAAACAACAGCATGAAACACCACATATGCAATCATTTTGCACAATCGAGTACAGGTATGGCATCGATTTTAGGAACCCGGAGATAATTTTTAGGAACTGGGAGATGGAAAAAGATGCTTTGACACCCAGTACAGGTCGTTCTCCTTCAGCCTTTTTATACGAGGGTCCCCGACCCTCAACAGGCACAACAGCATGAAACACCACATATGCCATCCTTTTGCACAATAGAGTACAGGTATGGCATCGATTTTAGAAACCCGGAGATAATTTTTAGGAACCGGGAGATGGAAAAAGATGCTTGGACACCCAGTACAGGTCGTTCTCCTTCAGCCTTTTTATACAAGGGTCCCCGACCCTCAACAGGCACCACAGCATGAAACACCACATATGCCATCCTTTTGCACAATAGAGTGCAGGTATGGCATCGATTTTAGAAACCCGGAGATAATTTTTAGGAACCGGGAGATGGAAAAAGATGCTTGGACACCCAGTACAGGTCGTTCTCCTTCAGCCTTTTTATACGAGTGTCCCTGACCCTCAACAGGCACAACAGCATGAAATACCACATATGCCATCCTTTTGCACAATAGAGTACAGGTATCGCATCGATTTTAGGAACTCTGAGATAATTTTTAGGAACCGGGAGATGGAAAAAGATGCTTGGACACCCAGTACAGGTCGTTCTCCTTCAGCCTTTTTATGCGAGTGTGCCCGACCCTCAACAGGCACCACAGCATGAAATACCACATATGCCATCCTTTTGCACAATCGAGTACAGGTATGGCATCGATTTTAGGAACCCGGAGATAATTTTTAGGAACCGGGAGATGGAAAAAGATGCCTGGACACCCAGTACAGGTCATTCTCCTTCAGCCTTTTTATACGAGGGTCCCCGACCCTCAACAGGCACAACAGCATGAAATACCACATATGCCATCCTTTTGCACAATCGAGTACAGGTATGGCATCGATTTTAGGAACCCGGAGATAATTTTTAGGAACCGGGAGATGGAAAAAGATGCTTTGACACCCAGTACAGGTCGTTCTCCTTTAGCTTTTTTTTTTTTTTAATCAAAGTTTTTATTGGATGAAAAATGAAACATTACATGGGAATACGGTTGAGATCAAATGGATTACAGATAAGCATGCCATTCTGTGCTTTACATAGGTTTAACATCCTAAAATTTTAACTTATCTTTAGTTGCTTGTGATATAACTCGTATAACTAACAAAGAAAATAAAACAAACAAATTCAAAAGTTGGTCACTTTCATCGTGCAGAAGCCAAAGTTTCTTTTGCCCATTTCGACAAAGGGGTATATTTACTCTCCTTCAGCTTTTTATATGAGGGTCCCCGACCCTCAACAGGCACAACAGCATGAAACACCACATATGCCATCCTTTTGCACAATAGAGTTCAGGTATGGCATCGATTTTAGAAACCCAGAGATAATTTTTAGGAACCGGGAGATGGAAAAATATGCTTGGACACCCAGTACAGGTTGTTTTCCTTCAGCCTTTTTATACGAGTGTCCCCGACCCTCAACAGGCACCACAGCATGAAACACCACATATGCCATCCTTTTGCACAATAGAGTACAGGTATGGCATCGATTTTTGAAACCCGGAGATAATTTTTAGGAACCGGGAGATGGAAAAAGATGCTTGGACACCCAGTACAGGTCGTTCTCCTTCAGCCTTTTTATTCGAGTATCCCCGACCCTCAACAGGCACAACAGCATGAAACACCACATATGCCATCCTTTTGCACAATAGAGTACAGGTATGGCATCAATTTTAGAAACCCGGGGATAATTTTTAGGAACCGGGAGATGGAAAAAGATGCTTTGACACCCAGTACAGGTTGTTCTGCTTCAGCCTTTTTATACGAGGGTCCCCGACCCTCAACAGAAACAACAGCATGAAACACCACATATGCCATCCTTTTGCACAATAGAGTACAGGTATGGCATCGATTTTAGAAACCCGGAGATAATTTTTAGGAACCGGGAGACGGAAAAAGATGCTTTGACACCCAGTACAGGTCATTTTCCTTCAGCCTTTTTATACGAGTATCCCCGACCCTCAACAGGCACCACAGCATGAAACACCACATATGCCATCCTTTTGCACAATATAGTACAGGTATGGCATCAATTTTAGAAACCCGGAGATAATTTTTAGGAACCGGGAGATGGAAAAAGATGCTTGGACACCCAGAACAGGTCGTTCTCCTTCAGCCTTTTTATACGAGTGTCCCCGACCCTTAACATTAACAACAACATGAAACACCACATATGCCATCCTTTTGCACAATAGAGTACAGGTATGGCATCGATTTTAGAAACCCGGAGATAATTTTTAGGATCCGGGAGAAGGAAAAAGATGCTTTGACACCCAGTACAGGTCGTTCTCCTTCAGCCTTTTTATACGGGTGTCCCCGACCCTCAACAGGCACAACAGCATGAAACACCACATATGCCATCCTTTTGCACAATAGAGTACAGGTATGGCATCGATTTTAGGAGCCCGGAGATAATTTTTAGGAACCCGGGAGATGAAAAAAGATGCCTGGACACCCAGTACAGGTCGTTCTCCTTCAGCCTTTTTATACGAGGGTCCCCGACCCTCAACAGAAACAACAGCATGAAACACCACATATGTCATCCTTTTGCACAATCAAGTACAGGTATGGCATCAATTTTAGGAACCCGGAGATAATTTTTAGGAACCGGGAGATGGAAAAAGATGCTTTGACACCCAGTACAGGTCGTTCTCCTTCAGCCTTTTTATACGAGGGTCCCCGACCCTCAACAGGCACCACAGCATGAAACACCACATATGCCATCCTTTTGCACAATAGAGTACAGGTATGGCATCGATTTTGAAACCCGGAGATAATTTTTAGGAACCGGGAGATGGAAAAAGATGCTTGGACACCCAGTACAGGTCGTTCTCCTTCAGCCTTTTTATACGAGTGTCCACGACCCTCAACAGGCACAACAGCATGAAACACCACATATGCCATCCTTTTGCACAATAGAGTACAGGTATGGCATCGATTTTAGAAACCCGGAGATAATTTTTAGGAACCGGGAGATGGAAAAAGATGCTTGGACACCCAGTACAGGTCGTTCTCCTTCAGCCTTTTTTTACGAGTGTCCCCGACCCTCAACAGGCACAACAGCATGAAATACCACATATGCCATCCTTTTGCACAATAGAGTACAGGTATGGCATCGATTTTAGGAACCCGGAGATAATTTTTAGGAACTGGGAGATGGAAAAAGATGCTTTGACACCCAGTACAGGTCGTTCTCCTTCAGCCTTTTTATACGAGGGTCCCCGACCCTCAACAGGCACAACAGCATGAAACACCACATATGCCATCCTTTTGCACAATAGAGTACAGGTATGGCATCGATTTTAGAAACCCGGAGATAATTTTTAGGAACCGGGAGATGGAAAAAGATGCTTGGACACCCAGTACAGGTCGTTCTCCTTCAGCCTTTTTATACAAGGGTCCCCGACCCTCAACAGGCACCACAGCATGAAACGCCACATATGCCATCCTTTTGCACAATAGAGTGCAGGTATGGCATCGATTTTAGAAACCCGGAGATAATTTTTAGGAACCGGGAGATGGAAAAAGATGCTTGGACACCCAGTACAGGTCGTTCTCCTTCAGCCTTTTTATACTAGTGTCCCCGACCCTCAACAGGCGCAACAGCATGAAACACCACATATGCCATCCTTTTGCACAATAGAGTACAGGTATGGCATCGATTTTAGAAACCCGGAGATAATTTTTAGGAACCGGGAGATGGAAAAAGATGCTTGGACACCCAGTACAGGTCATTTTCCTTCAGCCTTTTTATACGAGTGTCCCCGACCCTCAACAGGCACCACAGCATGAAACACCACATATGCCATCCTTTTGCACAATATAGTACAGGTATGGCATCGATTTTAGAAACCCGGAGATAATTTTTAGGAACCGGGAGATGGAAAAAGATGCTTGGACACCCAGTACAGGTCGTTCTCCTTCAGCCTTTTTATACGAGTGTCCCCGACCCTTAACATTAACAACAACATGAAACACCACATATGCCATCCTTTTGCACAATAGAGTACAGGTATGGCATTGATTTTAGAAACCCGGAGATAATTTTTAGGAACCGGGAGATGGAAAAAGATGCTTGGACACCCAGTACAGGTCATTTTCCTTCAGCCTTTTTATACGAGTGTCCCCGACCCTCAACAGGCACAACAGCATGAAACACCACATATGCCATCCTTTTGCACAATAGAGTACAGGTATGGCATCGATTTTAGAAACCCGGAGATCATTTTTAGGAACCGGGAGATGGAAAAAGATGCTTGGACACCCATTACAGGTCGTTCTCCTTCAGCCTTTTTATACGAGTGTCCCGACCCTCAACAGGCACAACAGCATGAAACACCACATATGCCATCCTTTTGCACAATAGAGTACAGGTATGGCATCAATTTTAGGAACCCGGAGATAATTTTTAGGAACCGGGAGATGGAAAAAGATGCCTGGACACCCAGTACAGGTCGTTCTCCTTCAGCCTTTTTATACGAGGGTCCCCGACCCTCAACAGGCACCACAGCATGAAACACCACATTTGCCATCCTTTTGCACAATAGAGTACAGGTATGGCATCGATTTTGAAACCCGGAGATAATTTTTAGGAACCGGGAGATGGAAAAAGATGCTTGGACACCCAGTACAGGTCGTTCTCATTCAGCCTTTTTATACGAGTGTCCACGACCCTCAACAGGCACAACAGCATGAAACACCACATATGCCATCCTTTTGCACAATAGAGTACAGGTATGGCATCAATTTTAGGAACCCGGAGATAATTTTTAGGAACCGAGAGATGGAAAAAGATGCCTGGACACCCAGTACAGGTCGTTCTCCTTCAGCCTTTTTATACGAGGGTCCCTGACCCTCAACAGAAACAACAGCATGAAACACCACATATGCCATCCTTTTGCACAATCGAGTACAGGTATAGCATCTATTTTTGCAACCCGGAGATAATTTTTAGGAACCGGAAGATGTAAAAAGATGCTTGGTCGGTCCTCCTACTTCAAATTTGGGGCACTGCGCGTGAAATCTACTGTGTC
>NC_069505.1:503836518-503919018 GCF_027579735.1 Bombina bombina
TTCTGATTGGCTGATGGAATCAGCCAATCAGAATAAAGTTCAATACGATTGGCTGATCCGATCAGCCAATCAGATTGAGCTTGCATTCTATTGGCTGATCGGAACAGCCAATAGAATGCAAGCTCAATCTGATTGGCTGATCGGATCAGCCAATCGGATTGAACTTGAATCTGATTGGCTGATTCCATCAGCCAATCAGAATTTTCCTACCTTAATTCCAATTGGCTGATAGAATCCTACCAGCCAATCGGAATTCGACGGACGCCATCTTGGATGACGTCATTTAAAGGAACCGTCATTCGGCGAGTAGGCGTCGGTAGAAGAGGATGTTCCGCGTCGGCTGGAAGATGATGGCTCCGGAAGAAAGAAGATTGAAGATGCTGCTTCATAGAAGACTTCATCCCGATGATGGACTTCTTCAGCACCCGCTTGGATCAAGACTTCAGCCCGATGATGGATTTCTTCAGCCGCCGCTTGGATCCAGACTTCAGCCCGAGGATGGACGTCACTCTTCAGCCCCCCGCTTGGGCTTGGATCAAGACATCGGAGGCTCTTCTGGACAGATCGGGACCCGGTGTGGTGTAGACAAGGTAGGGAGATCTTCAGGGGCTTAGTGTTAGGTTTATTTAAGGGGGGTTTGGGTTAGATTAGGGGTATGTGGGTGGTGGGTTGTAATGTTGGGGGGGGTATTGTATGTTTTTTTTTACAGGCAAAAGAGCTGAATTCTTTGGGGCATGCCCCGCAAAGGGCCCTTTTCAGGGCTGGTAAGGTAAAAGAGCTTTTCTATTTTAATTTTAGAATAGGGTAGGGCATTCTTTTATTTTGGGGGGCTTTGTTATTTTAATTAGTTTAAAATTGTTGTAATATTTTTCTAAGTAAATATTTTTTTATTTTTTGTAACAGTTCTTTTTTATTTTTTGTACTTTAGTTAGTTTATTTCATTGTATTTATTTGTAGGTATTGTATTTAATTAATTTATTGATAGTGTAGTGTTAGGTTTAATTGTAGATAATTGTAGGTATTTTATTTAATTTATTTATTGATAGTGTAGTGTTAGGTTTAATTGTAACTTAGGTTAGGATTTATTTTACAGGTAATTTTGTAATTATTTTAACTAGGTAGCTATTAAATAGTTATTAACTATTTAATAGCTATCGTACCTGGTTAAAATAAATACAAAGTTGCCTGTAAAATAAATATTAATCCTAAAATAGCTACAATATAATTATAATTTATATTGTAGCTATTTTAGGGTTTATTTTACAGGTAAGTATTTAGATTTAAATAGGAATAATTTATTTAATAAGAGTTAATTCTTTTCATTAGAATAAAATTATATTTAACTTGGGGGTTGTTAGGGTTAGAGTTAGAATTAGCTTTAGGGGTTAAAAAATTTATTAGAGTAGCGGTGAGCTCCGATCGGCAGATTAGAGGTTAATACTTGAATTTAGGTGTCGGCGATGTTAGGGAGGGCAGATTAGGGGTTAATACTATTTATTATAGGGTTATTGAGGCGGGAGTGAGGCGGATTAGAGGTTAATAACTTTATTATAATAGCGGCGCGGTCCGGTTGGCAGATTAGGGGTTAATAAGTGTAGGTAGGTAGCGGCGACGTTGGGGGTGGCATATTAGGGGTTAATAAATATAATATAGGGGTTGGCAGTGTTAGGGGCAGCAGATTAGGGGTTCATAGGGATAACGTAGGTAGCAGCAGTGTGCGGTCGGCAGATTAGGGGTTAATAATAAAATGCAGGGGTCAGCGATAGCGGGGACGGCATATTAGGGGTTAATAAATATAATATAGGGGTCGGCGGTGTTAGGGGCAGCAGATTAGGGGTACATAGCTATAATGTAGGTTGCGGTGGTGTACAGAGCGGCAGATTAGGGGTTAATAATAAATTGCAGGGGTCAGCGATAGCGGGGGCGGCAGATTAGGGGTTAATAAGTGTAAGGTTAGGGGTGTTTAGACTCGGGGTACATGTTAGGGTGTTAGGTGCAGACTTAGGAAGTGTTTCCCCCATAGGAAACAATGTAGCTGCGTTAGGAGCTGAACGCTGCTTTTTTGCAGGTGTTAGGTTTTTTTTCAGCTCAAACTGCCCCATTGTTTCCTATGGGGGAATCGTGCACAAGCACGTTTTTGAAGCTGGCCGCGTCCGTAAGCAACGCTGGTATTTAGAGTTGCAGTGGCGGTAAATATGCTCTACGCTCCCTTTTTGGAGCCTTACGCAGCCATTCTGTGAACTCTAAATACCAGCGGTATTTAAAAGGTGCGGGGGATAAAAAGCATGCGTAGCTAACGCACCCCTTTGGCCGCAGAACTCTAAATCTAGCCGATAGATAGGGCAGTCACCTGGGTCCACTAAATTATGTAAATACTGGATCAAAGACATCTTAAAAGTGAAAATTGGAACATTGGATTCTGGTCAGGTCATGGTGAGATAAGTTAAAATACACCTACAGTAACATTTTGGAGAAGGTTGAAGCTGTGCCATATGACAGTTATTAATTAAAGAATAATAGCAAGTATTGATAAGGATTAAACATCAAATGGCAATTGACAAGACATTAGGAATAACATTACAATAAATGCAGTACTTATTTAACAGCCTATACTCATATGCTCAATTCACATACAAAAGAGACCGCTAAAAGAGAATGTTATATACATAACATTGTGCTCACGCACTTGTACACTAAAGCCAGGCAGTGCTAGTTTTTGTGTGCTATAAGTTACAAATTAAAAAGATATTAAAAATACTTACAAGTAAAAATTCTCTCAATTATCTCAATCCTGTTATCCACTCCACTTCTTTAGTGTTCCCTCTAATTAGATCATCAGGTTCATATACCTCCTTAGGAACATCATCCAGTTCTACTTCCCCAATGTCCCTATGCATGATTGCCATGCTATGTAACATGCAGCTTACTAATATGTCGTCATTGACCTTGGCTGGGGAATAAAGGAGGTCACCCCTGAGCGTTCAAAGGCATGGAAATGCATTTTAAGAACCCCAAAAGTTCTTTTAATAGAACTTTTTGTGCTCCTATGTGCCTCGTTAAACCTTATCTCGGCCTCTGTGTGAGGGTGAGGTATAGGGATCAACAGCCATGGCTGACAGGGATAGCCACTGTAACCTTAAATGCAATAAACAAAAATATATAAATAATAATAATAACAATAAAGATTTTATATTTAATTAAAGGGACATGACACTAAAATGTTGGGGTTACTTTACAAAAATTATTACATTTGACATTATAAATAAAAACCAAACAAATACAAAGCTATTGTGTAACTGGCAATATGAAACAACCTTTTATTGTTTAATGAAATGTAATTAATAAATATGTAGTATTTTTAACTATTTGTATAGAAGCATCAGCTAATGATTGGCAGACAGAAATATAAGGCTCATATATTATAATTAACATGATATAGTACACATTTTTGAGAATATTTACTTACCCAGTAGCCATCCATGCAGCTCAAAGGCTGAAAACACTGGTGATTGCTTGAAGATGTGGTAGTCATGGCATGACCCTGGAAACCGAGACCGTACAGCCCAAATCCTAAGATTGGCATCACACACCAACTGAACATTCGAGTGAAAATGTTTTCTGTTCTGGTACTGTTCCTCATGAGCTAAAGGTGGTATCAGTCCAATGGGTGTGCATTCTATGACACCTAGAACATTCTGCACTCCTGCAACATTATAAAAGCTAGTTTTGATGTTTTTCCATTCATCAACATTGCGTGGGGCATATATATATATATATATATATATATATATATGTGTGTGTGTGTGTGTGTGTGTAAAATCGCTGGAGATGTTTTAAACTGTCCTTTAACACCCAGGTGTCTAGAAAAGTATGGCTGACTCATACCAGCAACCATGATCGACACTGCCTGAAATGATCCAGTAGCCAGAAAATGGAGCACGGCCAGTAGCTTGACCATCCCAGGGATTGATTGTGTCCTTCTAGTGTGCGGTTCTAAGTCGTTAGCTTTACAGATGTAAAGAACAATAATTGTTTCCCTGTTTATCCAGAATCTCTGTTTGATCTCATGGTCTGCTAAAGCATAGAGGCCACAACGGGGTATGAACATCCTTGGAACACGTTGGCGCCTTTGCAAGGGCATATCTTTCTCCTCCACATTCTTTATTTAAAGGGCCATAATACCCAAATGTTTAAACACTTGAAAGTGATGCAGCATAGCTGTAAAAAGCTGATTAGAAAATATCACTTGAACATCTCTATGTAAAAAAGAAAGATATTTTACCTCAAAAGTTCCTCAGTAGCCACCTCCCATTGTAAAGGATTTCTAAGCAGCATTTTAGTGTGTTTGTCCTGGGACATCTGAAGGGACTAGCATCGTGCACTCTCATATTATTTCACCAATCAGGTAAAGGAAGCTTACTATGAAATCTCATGAGAGTTAAGTCAAATCTCATGAGATCACAGTAAGAGTTCATGACTTCAGCACTGCTGATGCTGATTGGCTGCTGTTCATTTCTTCATTTTTTTTTTATTTTTACCTGCAACTGGGAGCAGCTGAGTATAACTTTTTACACAGAACTTACTCTGCTGAGCTGAGGAAATTGTGAGGTAAAATATCTTCCTTTTTTACATAGAGATGCTCAGGTGATATTTTCCTGTCAGCTTTTTACAGTTATACTGCATCAGTTTCAAGTGATTTAGCATATGAGTATTATGTCCCTTTAAGCGATCTTCACAATATTACATAAACAAAAAGAAAATGATTCCATCAATATTTAGTAGTTATTCCAAATAATACATTATTCCTCTGTTTTCTTTAAAGGGACATAATACACATATTCTAAATTACTTGAAAGTGATGCAGCATAAATGTAAAAAGCTGACAAGAAAATATCACCTGAACATCTCTATGTAAAAAGGGGGAGGTATTTTACCTCACAGCTCACCAGAGTAAGTGCTGTGTAAACAGTTATACTTCAGTTACTGCCCAGCTGAAGGTAAAAAAAAAAAATAGAAGAAAAGAATTGCAGCCAATCAGCATCAGCAGTGCTGAGATCATGAACTGTGATGTCATGAGATTTTATAGTAAACTTCCTTAAACTGAATAGGGAAATAACATGAGTGTGCATGAGGCACGCTCCCTTGCAAATCCCAGGACAGGCTTACTGATTTCAATGGGGTGTGAATACTTAGGACATTTTGAGGTAAAATATCTTTGTTTTTTACATAGAGATGTTCAGGTGATTTTTTTCTAGTCAGCTTTTTAAAGCTATGTTGCATCACTTTCAAGTACTTCAACATTTGGGTATAATGTCCCTTTAATCACAATATTTAATTTCCATCTAAACCATCAATGGACAGTAGTATAACAATAATTTTTTACTTATAAACACAATTTTGTAGGAAATAAGTTGCATTATATACTCTTAATTTTATATATACCGGTATATATATATATATATATATATATATATATATATATATATACGCACACATTTATATATATATATATATACACACGCACACATTTATATATATATATACACACGCAAACATTTATATATATATATATATATATATATATACACACGCACACATTTATATATATATATATATATATATATATATATATACACACACACGCACACATTTATATATATATATATATATATATATATATACACGCACACATTTATATATATATATATATATATACACACGCACACATTTATATATATATATATATATATACACACACACACAATTATATATATATATACACACGCACACATTTATATATATATATATATATATATATATACACGCACACATTTATATATATATATATATACACACGCACACATTTATATATATACACACGCACACATTTATATATATATATATACACACGCACACATTTATATATATATATATATATATATATACACACGCACACATTTATATATATATATACACGCACACATTTATATATATATATATATATATATACACACGCACACATTTATATATATATATATACACACGCACACATTTATATATATATATATATATCTATATATATATATACACACGCACACATTTATATATATATATATATATATACACACACACGCACACATTTATATATATATATATACACACACACATTTATATATATATATATACACACGCACACATTTATATATATATATATATATATATATATATATATATATATATATATATATATATATATATACACGCACACATTTATATATATATATAAATATACTCAGATTCAGTGCTAAAAAGACCTTAGTTTCATCTATAAAGTGATATCAAATACATAAATAATATTTATAAATACTCTAAATTTTAAATAATTTACCTATGATTTGAGCAGAAACACCAACATAAATGCACATTATGTTCCCAGCAAAACGTTACAAACATCTGAGAAATATTCATAATGTTGGTTTTGTTGAAACTTGAATTCAGTTTAATATAATATAGATGCTGTGTGTGTATAAGATTAAAAGCTGGCACTGAGTCTTTTTTTTTTTGTATAAACATGTACATGTTATGATTTATCTTATATAACTGATTAATTTAATTTGCTTTGGCTATTTCCCAACACCTACCACATATGCAAATCAAATGCTAAAAGACATCTTAATAAAATGAAAACAAAAAACATCCAAAATCCTCTCCCTCTGTTAAGCATTTAATTATTTAGTGATTACTCAAGACATGTTGGACCTCAGAGGCTCTGCAGGTATACTATTTGCTTTCACTTCTCTATTGTCAGTTCTTGTATTTATTAAACTGACATGGAAAAGGAGGAAAATGCCACCAGGACCTGTCCCTTTACCTGTACTAGGGAACCTTCTTCAGATCCATAAGCAAGGAGTGGTACCCTATTTAGTGAAGATAAAGTCTGGGGTATATGTGGGTGTAAAGTAAGTGCTAATGACTGTAAATATATATAAGGTGATCATATTACTGCTTTAGCCCCTTAATGACCGGACCATTTTTCAATTTTCTTACCCTTAATGACAATGGCTATTTTTACATTTCTGCGGTGTTTGTGTTTAGCTGTAATTTTCCTCTTACTCATTTACTGTACCCACACATATTATATACCGTTTTTCTCGCCATTAAATGGACTTTCTAAAGATACCATTATTTTCATCATGTCTTATAATTTACTACAAAAAAAATAATAAAATATGAGGAAAAAATGGAAAAAAAACACACTTTTTCTAACTTTGACCCCCAAAATCTGTTACACATCTACAATCACCAAAAAACACCCATGCTAAATAGTTTCTAAATTTTGTCCTGAGTTTAGAAATACCCAATGTTTACATGTTCTTAGCTTTTTTTGCAAGTTATAGGGCCATAAATACAAGTAGCACTTCGCTATTTCCAAACCACTTTTTTTCAAAATTAGCGCTTGTTACATTGGAACCCTGATATCTGTCAGGAATACCTGAATATCCCTTGACATGTATATATTTTTTGTTAGAAGACAACCCAAAGTATTGATCTAGGCACATTTTGGTATATTTTATGCCACCATTTCACCGCCAAATGCGAGCAAATAAAAAAAAAACTTTACATTTTTCACAATTTTAGGTTTCTCACTGAAATTATTTACAAACAGCTTGTGCTATTGTGGCACAAATTGTTGTAAAAGCTTCTTTGGGATCCCCTTTGTTCAGAAATAGCAGACTTATATGGCTTTGGCATTGCTTTTTGGTAATTAGAAGGCCGCTAAATGCTGCTGCGCACCACACGTAAATTATGCCCAGCAGTGAAGGGGTTAATTAGGTAGGTTGTAGGGAGCTTGCAGGGTTAATTTTAGCTTTAGGGTAGAGATCAGCCTCCCACCTGACACATCCCACCCCCTGATCCCTCCCAAACAGCTCTCTTCCCTCCCCCACCCCACAAATGTCCCCGCCATCTTAAGTACTGGCAGAAAGTCTGCCAGTACTAAATAAAAGGAGGTTTTTTTTTTTTTTTTTTATAAAAAAAATAAAATATTTTAGCTGTGATGGACTCCTGCCTTAGCCCCAACCTCCATGATCCCCCCCCAGCTCTCTAACCCTCCCCCCTATCTAATTGCGGCCATCTTGGGTACTGGCAGCTTTCTGCCAGTACCCAATTTGCCCCAAAAACAAAAGTATTTTTTGCTCTTTTGCTTTTTTTATGTTTTCTGTAGTGTAGCAGCCCCCCACAATACCCCTATCCCCCTCCCCCTCCCCCTCCCAGATCCTTTTATATTATTTTTAAAAAAAATCTTTTACCCCCCCCTCTTCCCTCCTCATTGGTGTCAGTGGCCAGCTAATGCGCGCGCACGCGCGTCCCCCGCACGCTCCCGGCACCTGGCGTGCACATTGCACTTCTAGGAACCGGATGCCGGGTAGTGATGGTCCGCCCACCCGCCTCCCTGTTACTCTCCCACCCACCAACGAACCGGCACCATCGCTACCGGTGCAGAGAGCCCCTTAATGACAACTGACGTACCAGGTAGTCCATTGTCATTAACTGCTTGTTAATACATGACGTACCTGGTACGTCAGTTGTCATTAAGGGGCTAAAAAGGGACACATATGAAAAATACATATGTCATGGCTGTTTAAAGAAATATTATGACTAATTTTCCACTATAAGAACCCTGACATATGTATTTTAAATATGTGTCACTTTTTAAAGCGGCGATATGGTCACCCTATGTATATAGCATAGGTCCTGTATGTGACAAAAGTGTACTAATGACAATGACATGTTTATGTGCTCATTCCCTGTTAGGACCAAAGTGTACTAATGACATTGACATATTTATGTGCTCAGTACCTGCTAGGGCCAAAGTGTACTAATGGCAGTGACATGTTTATGTGCTCAGTACCTGCTAGGACCAAAGTGTACTAATGGCAGTGACATGTTTATGGGCTCAGTCACTGCAAGGACCAAAGTTTACTAATGACAGTGACATGTTTATGGGCCCAGTCCATGCTAGGACCAAAGTGTACTAATGACAGTGACATGTTTATGTGCTCAGCCTCTGCTAGGACTAAAGTGTACTAATGACAGTGACATGTTTATGTGCTTAGTCCCTGCTAGGACTAAAGTGTACTAATGACAGTGACATGTTTATGGGTTCAGTCCCTGCTAGAACTAAAGTGCACTAATGACAGTGACATGTTGTGTGCTCAGTCCCTGCTAGGACTAAAGTGCACTAATGACAGTGACATGTTGTTTGCTCAGTCCCTGCTAGGACTAAAGTGCACTAATGACAGTGACATGTTTATGTGCTCAGTCCCTGCTAGTACTAAAGTATACTGATGACAGTGACATGTTTATGTGCTCAGTTTCTGCTAGGACTAAAGTGTACTGATGACAGTGACATGTTTATGTGCTCAGTCCCTGCTAGGACTAAAGTGTACTGATGACAGTGACATGTTTATGTGCTCAGTCCCTGCGAGGACTAAAGTGTACTAATGATAGTGACATGTTTATGTGCTCAGTCCCTGCTAGGACTAAAGTGTACTGATGACAGTGACATGTTTATGTGCTCAGTTCCTGCTAGGACTAAAGTTTACTAATGACAGTGACATGTTTATGTGCTCAGTCCCTGCTAGGAATAAAGTGTACTAATGACAGTGACATGTTTATGTGCTCAGTTCCTGCTAGGACTAAAGTGTACTAATTACAGTGACATGTTTATGTGCTCATGTCCTGCTAGGACTAAAGTTTACTAATGACAGTGACATGTTTATGTGCTCAGTGTCTGCTACGACTAAAGTGTACTAATGACAGTGACATGTTTATGTGCTCAGTTCCTGCTAGGACTAAAGTATACTAATGACAGTGACATGTTTATGTGCTCAGTGTCTGCTAGGACTTAAGTGTACTTATGACAGTGACATGTTTATGTGCTCAGTCTCTGCTAGGACTAAAGTGTACTAATGACAGTGACATCTTTATGTGCTCAGTCTCTGCTAGGACTAAAGTGTACTAATGACAGTGACATGTTTATGTGCTCAGTCTCTGCTAGGACTAAAGTGTACTAATGACAGTGACATGTTTATGTGCTCAGTCTCTGCTAGGACTAAAGTGTACTAATGACAGTGACATGTTTATGTGCTCAGTCTCTGCTAGGACTAAAGTGTACTAATGACAGTGACATGTTTATGTGCTCAGTCCCTGCTAGGACCGAAGCATATCAAGAGAATGAATAAAATTAGAAAATAGAAGTATATTGGAAAGCTGTTTAAAATTGGAAGCTCTTTAAATCATGAAAGAAAAAAAAATGTGGGTTTCATGTGCCTTTAATACTGTATTTTAGTTCAGTGTTTATCAGTATCCATGTATAAAAACAAAACAAAAACAAAAACAATTTAATGTTGTCAGCTGTTTAATGCAGAGTAGCACCACTAAGGCCTAGATTTGGAGTTTGGCGGTAGCCGTGAAAACCAGCGTTAGAGGCTCCTAACGCTGGTTTTAGGCTACCGCCGGTATTTGGAGTCATTCAAAAAAGGGTCTAACGCTCACTTTTCAGCCGCGACTTTTCCATACCGCAGATCCCCTTACGTCAATTGCGTATCCTATCTTTTCAATGGGATCTTTCTAACTCCGGTATTTAGAGTCGTGTCTGAAGTGAGCGTTAGAAATCTAACGACAAAACTCCAGCCGCAGAAAAAAGTCAGTAGTTAAGAGCTTTCTGGGCTAACGCCGTTTTATAAAGCTCTTAACTACTGTGCCCTAAAGTACACTAACACCCATAAACTACCTATGTACCCCTAAACCGAGGTCCCCCCACACCGCCGCCACTCGATTAAATTTTTTTAACCCCTAATCTGCCGACCGCCACCTACGTTATACTTATGTACCCCTAATCTGCTGCCCCTAACACCGCCGACCCCTCTATTATATTTATTAACCCCTAACCTGCCCCCCACAACGTCGCCGCCAGCTACCTACAATAATTAACCCCTAATCTGCCGACCGCAAAGCGCCACTATTTACGTTATCCTTATGTACCCCTAATCTGCTGCCCCTAACATCGCCGACCCCTATATTATATTTATTAACCCCTAACCTGCCCCCCTCAATGTTGCCTCTACCTGCCTACACTTATTAACCCCTAATCTGCTGAGCGGATCTCACCGCTACTATAATAAAGTTATTAACCCCTAATCCGCCTCACTCCCGCCTCAATAACCCTATAATAAATAGTATTAACTCTTAATCTGCCCTCCCTAACATCGCCGACACCTAACTTCAATTATTAACCCCTAATCTGCCGACCGCCACCTACGTTATACTTATGTACCCCTAATCTGCTGCCCCTAACACCGCCGATCCCTATATTATATTTATTAACCCCTAACCTGCCCCCCACAACGTCGCAGCCAGCTACCTAGAATAATTAACCCCTAATCTGCCGACCGCAAAGAGCCGCCACCTACATTATAGCTATGTACCCCTAATCTGCTGCCCCTAACACCGCCGACCCCTATATTATATTTATTAACCCCTAATCTGCCCCCCTCAACGTCGCCTCCACCTGCCTACACTTATTAACCCCTAATCTGCCGAGCGGACCGCACCGCTACTATAATAAAGTTATTAACCCCTAATCCGCCTCACTAACCCTATAATAAATAGTATTAACCCCTAATCTGCCCTCCCTAACATCGCCGACACCTAACTTCAATTATTAACCCCTAATCTGCCGACTGGAGCTCACAGCTATTCTAATAAATGTATTAACCCCTAAAGCTAAGTCTAACCCTAACACTAACACCCCCCTAATTTAAATATAATTTTAATCTAACGAAATTAATTAACTCTTATTAAATAAATTATTCCTATTTAAAGCTAAATACTTACCTGGAAAATAAATCCTAATATAGCTACAATATAAATTATATTTATATTATAGCTATTTTAGGATTAATATTTATTTTACAGGTAACTTTGTATTTATTTTAACCAGGTACAATAGCTATTAAATAGTTAAGAACTATTTAATAGCTAAAATAGTTAAAATAATTTCAAATTTACCTGTAAAATAAATCCTAACCTAAGTTACAATTAAACCTAACACTACACTATCAATAAATTAATTAAATAAAATACCTATAATTATCTACAATTAAACCTAACACTACACTATCAATAAATTAATTAAATACAATATCTACAAATAAATACAATGAAATAAACTAACTAAAGTACAAAAAATAAAAAAGAACTAAGTTACAAAAAATACAAAAATATTTACAAACATTAGAAATATATTACAATAATGTTAAACTAATTACACCTACTCTAAGCCCCCTAATACAATAACAAAGCCCCCCAAAATAAAAAAATGCCCTACCCTATTCTAAATTACTAAAGTTCAAAGCTCTTTTACCTTACCAGCCCTGAACAGGGCCCTTTGCGGGGCATGCCCCAAGAAGTTCAGCTCTTTTGCCTGTAAAAAAAAACATACAATACCCACCCCCAACATTACAACCCACCACCCACATACCCATAATCTAACCCAAACCCCCCTTAAATAAACCTAACACTAAGCCCCTGAAGATCTCCCTACCTTGAGTCGTCTTCACCCAGCCGAGCCAAATTCTTCATCCAAGCGGAGCAAGAAGAGGTCCTCCATCCGGTAGAAGTCTTCATCCAAGCGAGGCAGAAGAGGTCTTCCATCCGATTGAAGACTTCATCCAAGAGGCATCTTCTATCGTCATCCATCCGGAGCGGAGCGGCAGCATCCTGAAGACCTCCGACGCGGAACATCCATCCTGGCCGACGACTGAATGACGAATGACGGTTCCTTTAAATGACGTCATCCAAGATGGCGTCCCTCGAATTCCGATTGGCTGATAGGATTCTATCAGCCAATCGGAATTAAGGTAGGAATATTCTGATTGGCTGATGGAATCAGCCAATCAGAATCAAGTTCAATCCGAATGGCGATGTTAGGGAGGGCAGATTAGGGGTTAATACTATTTATTATAGGGTTAGTGAGGCGGATTAGGGGTTAATAACTTTATAATAATAGCGGTGCGGTCCACTCGGCAGATTAGGGGTTAATAAGTGTAGGCAGGTGGAGGCGACGTTGTGGGGGGCAGATTAGGGGTTAACAAATATAATATAGGGGTCGGCGGTGTTAGGGGCAGCAGATTAGGGGTACATAGGGATAATGTAAGTAGCGACGGTTTACGGAGCGGCAGATTAGGGGTTAATAATAATATACAGGGGTCAGCGATAGTGGGGGCGGCAGAATAGGGGTTAATAAGTGTAAGGTTAGGGGTGTTTAGACTCGGGGTACATGTTAGAGTGTTAGGTGCAGACGTAGGAAGTGTTTCCCCATAGCAAACAATGGGGCTGCGTTAGGAGCTGAACGCGGCTTTTTTGCAGGTGTTAGGTTTTTTTCAGCTCAAACAGCCCCATTGTTTCCTATGGGGGAATCGTGCACGAGCACGTTTTTGAGGCTGGCCGCGTCCGTAAGCAACTCTGGTATCGAGAGTTGAAGTTGCGTTAAATATGCTCTACGCTCCTTTTTTGGAGCCTAACGCAGCCATTCTGTGGACTCTCAATACCAGAGTTATTTTAAAGGTGCGGCCAGAAAAAAGCCAGCGTTAGATACGCGGGTCGTTACCGACAAAACTCTAAATCTAGCCGTAAGTATTTCAAGTGTCTGATTTTTTTTAATGTAAAAACAAACTCATAAATGTCTATTTTTATAACCCAACTCCATTGCAGTAAAAGGATCAGAGATTGGGGGGGGGGGTGCTTTTTGTGTGGTTATGTAATTCATCTTAAAGTCACATGAAATAATAAAAATGAATGATTTAGGCAGAACATGCAAGTTAAACAACTTTTCAGTTTACGTCCATTACCAAATTTGCCTTATTCTCTTGATATCATGGCCTCTAGTTATGAAGCTCCGGACGTACCTCCCTTCGCCAGCCCCAATACGCTCGCCTAAGCTTGCCTCACATCGCTGCGGACCTGAATACATTCGCCACAGTTATCAAAAAAGCTGTCAAAAAGCCGCGCACCAAGTACTCGGCAATGAGCAAAGGACTGTGATAGTTATCACTCATCTGATCTCGCTGCTCTTCAGCTTTTTTCCAGCTTTATTGATAAGCTGTAACTAAGCACCCACACTATACTATACTCTGTTCTACCCCCTATACCGGCGCCCCCGGAGCCCCCTGCAACTAAAAAAAGTTATTAACCCCTAAACCACCGATTCTAGACCCCGCCGCAACTATAATAAATATATTAACCCTAAACCGCCGCTCCCGGACCCCGCCGCCACCTACATAATACCTATTAACCCCTATCCTGCCCCCTTTACCGCCGCCACCTATAATAAAGTTATTAACCCCTATCCTGTGGATCCCGGACCCCGCCGCAACTAAATAAATTGTTTAACCCCTAAACCGCCACTCCCGGACCCCGCCGCCACCTATATTAAACTTATTAACCCCTAATCTGCCCCCCCTACACTGTCGCCACCTTTAATACATTTATTAACCCCTAAAGCTAAGTCTAACACTAACCCTAACACCCCCCTAACTTAAATATTAATTAAATAAATCTAAATAAATATTACTCTTATTAAATTAGTTATTCCTATTTAAAACTAAATACTTACCTATAAAATAAACCCTAATATAGCTACAATATTACTAATAATTATATTGTAGCTATTTTAAGATTTATTTTTATTTTACAGGCAAATTTAAATTTATTTTAACTAGGTACAATAGCTATTAAATAGTTATTAACTATTTAATAGCTACCTAGATAAAATAAAGTCAAATTTAACTGTAAAATAAAAACTAACCTAAGCTACAATTACACCTAACACTACACTATCATTAAATAAATTATTCATATTTAAAACTAAATACTTACTTGTAAAATAAACCCTAAGCTAGCTACAATGTAATTAATAATTACATTGTAGATATTTTAGGATTTATACAGGGAGTGCAGAATTATTAGGCAAATGAGTATTTTGACCACATCATCCTCTTTATGCATGTTGTCTTACTCCAAGCTGTATAGGCTCGAAAGCCTACTACCAATTAAGCATATTAGGTGATGTGCATCTCTGTAATGAGAAGGGGTGTGGTCTAATGACATCAACACCCTATATCAGATGTGCATAATTATTAGGCAACTTCCTTTCCTTTGGCAAAATGGGTCAAAAGAAGGACTTGACAGGCTCAGAAAAGTAAAAAATAGTGAGATATCTTGCAGAGGGATGCAGCACTCTTAAAATTGCAAAGCTTCTGATCGTGATCATCGAACAATCAATCGTTTCATTCAAAATAGTCAACAGGGTCGCAAGAAGCGTGTGGAAAAACCAAGGCGCAAAATAACTGCCCATGAACTGAGAAAAGTCAAGCGTGCAGCTGGCAAGATGCCACTTGCCACCAGTTTGGCCATATTTCAGAGCTGCAACATCACTGGAGTGCCCAAAAGCACAAGGTGTGCAATACTCAGAGACATGGCCAAGGTAAGAAAGGCTGAAAGACGACCACCACTGAACAAGACACACAAGCTGAAACGTCAAGACTGGGCCAAGAAATATCTCAAGACTGATTTTTCTAAGGTTTTATGGACTGATGAAATGAGAGTGAGTCTTGATGGGCCAGATGGATGGGCCCTTGGCTGGATTGGTAAAGGGCAGAGAGCTCCAGTCCGACTCAGAAGCCAGCAAGGTGGAGGTGGAGTACTGGTTTGGGCTGGTATCGTCAAAGATGAGCTTGTGGGGCCTTTTCGAGTTGAGGATGGAGTCAAGCTCAACTCCCAGTCCTACTGCCAGTTTCTGGAAGACACCTTCTTCAAGCAGTGGTACAGGAAGAAGTCTGCATCCTTCAAGAAAAACATGATTTTCATGCAGGACAATGCTCCGTCACACGCGTCCAAGTACTCCACAGCGTGGCTGGCAAGAAAGGGTATAAAAGAAGAAAATCTAATGACATGGCCTCCTTGTTCACCTGATCTGAACCCCATTGAGAACCTGTGGTCCATCATCAAATGTGAGATTTACAAGGAGGGAAAACAGTACACCTCTCTGAACAGTGTCTGGGAGGCTGTGGTTGCTGCTGCACGCAATGTTGATGATGAACAGATCAAAACACTGACAGAATCCATGGATGGCTGGCTTTTGAGTGTCCTTGCAAAGAAAGGTGGCTATATTGGTCACTGATTTGTTTTTGTTTTGTTTTTGAATGTCAGAAATGTATATTTGTGAATGTTGAGATGTTATATTGGTTTCACTGGTAAAAATAAATAATTGAAATGGGTATATATTTGTTTTTTGTTAAGTTGCCTAATAATTATGCACAGTAATAGTCACCTGCACAAACAGATATCCCCCTAAAATAGCTAAAACTAAAAACAAACTAAAAACTACTTCCAAAAATATTCAGCTTTGATATTAATGAGTTTTTTGGGTTCATTGAGAACATCAGAATGTACAATGGGATGCAAAAAAAGAGAGATTTTGCAGCGCAGAGAGAAAGACTGTTGGTTGCTGGACTTCAATAAGTACTAAAACCCACTGTCAGAGTAGGCAAAAAGTAAATGTAATCAAAATTCAAATACTTTGAAATACCATTGACAACTTCATTCACACAAAATAACTTTATTAGAAAAAATAATTAAAGTAATAGTCCGGCTGGACTAGTACTCACGCACACTCACACACATACGGTTTAAAACTTGCTGGAACTCAGACTATATAGTTTAATCTGAATTGCACCTCATAAAATATACGTTACTCCTTAACAGGAGATATTGAAGTATTTGTATATATATGATCAATTCCTGTAGGAGAGTGAGTATGTTATCTACAGTGGTAGTAAGGTGTGCCTAATAAGTATTTATACAAAAGAGCACAACATTAGTATAAATAGTATCTGAATCAATTACCCGTTTGTGTGCTGAGAAGTAAAAAGGTCTATAGTACACCTGATATGTATATATTAGTCAAACAGTCAAAATTAAAGCTGGTGATTTGCTGTGTTCCTAAATTGTACTCATTGCAAGTGTTGCAAAAAAAAATTGTTAAACTGATATAAAAAGGCCACAGTCACAGCATAGTCATTGGTTATTTTTGAAGTACCGTATATACCTTTAAATATCGATTCAAATGCACCATATATATATAATGCGCATATCTATCGTTAAGTATAATATTTATGTATGTCTTAGTACAATCAATTATTGACTTTGCTTTGAGATAAAGATAGAGATCGATTTTTCAATTCAACCTTGTTAAATACAGATATATCAGCAGGCAACCCACGAATGGAAATATGTGCTGAACTTAGCTATAAAAGGTCTCTTCTATAGCAGAGGCCTGTTTAAACATTAGCTATCTTTGGAGCTTATAGTTCAACCACACTTAGGCCTAGATTTGGAGTTTGGCGGTAAAAGGGCTGTTAACGCTCCGCGGGCTTTTTTCTGGCCGCACCATAAATTTAACTCTGGTATCAGCCAATCAGATTGAGCTCGCATTCTATTGGCTGATCGGAACAGCCAATAGAATGCGAGCTCAATCTGATTGGCTGATTGGATCAGCCAATCGGATTGAACTTGATTCTGATTGGCTGATTCCATCAGCCAATCAGAAAATTCCTACCTTAATTCCGATTGGCTGATAGAATCCTATCAGCCAATCGGAATTCGAGGGACGCCATCTTGGATGACGTCCCTTAAAGGAACAGTCATTCGTCGTTCAGTCGTCGGTCCGGATGGATGTTCCGCGCTGGAGGTCTTCTGGATCCTGCCGCTTCGCTCCGGATGGAAGACCATAGAAGATGCCGCCTGGATGATGACTTCAATCAGATGGAAGATCCTCTTCTGCCCCGCTTGGATGAAGACTTTGACCGGATCATGGACCTCTTCAGCCCCCGCTTGGGCTTGGATCAGGACATCGGAGGAGCTCTTCAGGACGGATCGGTGAACCTGGTATGGTGAAGACAAGGTAGGAAAATCTTCAGGGGCTTAGTGTTAGGTTTATTTAAGGGGGGTTTGGGTTAGATTAGGGGTATGTGGGTGGTGGGTTGTAATGTTGGGGGGGGGTATTGTATTTATTCTTTTACAGGCAAAAAAGCTGAAATTCTTGGGGCATGCCCCGCAAAGGGCTCTGTTCAGGGCTGGTAAGGTAAAAGAGCTTGTAACTTTTTTAATTTAGAATAGGGTAGGGAATTTTTTATTTTGGGGGGCTTTGTTATTTTATTAGGGGGCTTAGAGTAGGTGTAATTAGTTTAAAATTGTTGTAATATTTTTCTTATGTTTGTAAATATTTTTTTATTTTCTGTAACTTAGTTCTTTTTTATTTTTTGTACTTTAGCTAGTTTATTTAATTGTATTTATTTGTAGGAATTGTGTTTAATTAATTTATTGATAGTGTAGTGTTAGGTTAATTGTAGGTAATTGTAGGTAGTTTATTTAATTATTTTATTGATAGGGTAGTGTTAGGTTTAATTATATCTTAGGTTAGGATTTATTTTACAGGTAAATTTGTTATTATTTTAACTAGGTAACTATTAAATAGTTCTTAACTATTTAATAGCTATTGTACCTGGTTAAAATAATTACAAAGTTGCCTGTAAAATAAATATTAATCCTAAAATAGCTATAATATAATTATAATTTATATTGTAGCTATATTAGGATTTATTTTACAGGTAAGTATTTAGCCTTAAATAGGAATCATTTATTTAATAAGAGTTAATTTATTTCGTTAGATAAAAATTATATTTAACTTAGGGGGGTGTTAGTGTTAGGGTTAGACTTAGCTTTAGGGGTTAATCAATTTATTAGAATAGCGGTGAGCTCCGGTCGGCAGATTAGGGGTTAATAATTGAAGTTAGGTGTCGGCGATGTTAGGGAGGGCAGATTAGGGGTTAATACTATTTATGATAGGGTTAGTGAGGTGGGTTAGGGGTTCATAACTTTATTATAGTAGTGCTCAGGTCCGCTCGGCAGATTAGGGGTTAATAAGTGTAAGCAGGTGTCGGCGACGTTGAGGGGGGCAGATTAGGGGTTAATAAATATAATATAGGGGTCGGCGATGTTAGGGCAGCAGATTAGGGGTACATAGGGATAACGTAGGTGGCGGCGATTTGCGGTCGGAAGATTAGGGGTTAATTATTTTAAGTAGCTGGCGGCGACGTTGTGGGGGGCAAGTTAGGGGTTAATAAATATAATATAGGGGTCGGCGGGGTTAGGGGCAGCAGATTAGGGGTACATAAGTATAACGTAGGTGGCGGTCGGCAGATTAGGGGTTAAAAATTTTAATCGAGTGGCGGCGATGTGGGGGGAGCTCGGTTTAGGGGTACATAGGTAGTTTATGGGTGTTAGTGTACTTTAGGGTACAGTAGTTAAGAGCTTTATGAACCGGCGTTAGCCAGAAAGCTCTTAACTCCTGCTATTTTCAGGCGGCTGGAGTTTTGTCGTTAGAGCTCTAACGCTCACTTCAGAAACGACTCTAAATACCGGCGTTAGAAAGATCCCATTGAAAAGATAGGATACGCAATTGACGTAAGGGGATCTGCGGTATGGAAAAGTCGCGGCTGAAAAGTGAGCGTTAGACCCTTTAATCACTGACTCCAAATACCAGCGGGCGGTCAAAACCAGCGTTAGGAGCCTCTAACGCTGGTTTTGACGGCTACCGCCGAACTCCAAATCTAGGCCTAAGTATCAATATACCAGCAATCACCAATGGAACAATGTGCTGAGCTGAACTAGAAAAAGGTCTCTTCTATAGCGGAGGCCTGTTTAATCTTTTAACTGTCACTGAAGCTATAGTGCAGCCTTGCTAAGTGTTAGTATGCCCACAGGTTGTCTACGTGAAGAAAAATATGCTGAGCCGAACTGAGAAAAGGTCTCTTCTATAGCGGAGGCCTGTTTAACCATTAACTAGTACTGTGTATAATTCTGAACACAGATTACCCAGGGTCGACAAAAAGTCTGCTAATCTTAGACTGAAAAAGGTCTCTTCTATAGCGGAGGCCTTATTTAAATATTAACTGCCACTGTCTATAAACGTATTCACTATGGTGCAATATAAATATTGAGGCTGAGTCAGCTATTAAAATCGAGGTTCCATAACCTCGTGCAGGTGCCCCTGACGCGCGTTTCACATAACGCTTCTTCAGAGGGGAGGCTGTGGTTGCTGCTGCACGCAATGTTGATGATGAACAGATCAAAACACTGACAGAATCCATGGATGGCTGGCTTTTGAGTGTCCTTGCAAAGAAAGGTGGCTATATTGGTCACTGATTTGTTTTTTTTTTGTTTTTGAATGTCAGAAATGTATATTTGTGAATGTTGAGATGTTATATTGGTTTCACTGGTAAAAATAAATAATTGAAATGGGTATATATTTTTTTTTTGTTAAGTTGCCTAATAATTATGCACAGTAATAGTCACCTGCACACACAGATATCCCCCTAAAATAGCTAAAACTAAAAACAAACTAAAAACTACTTCCAAAAATATTCAGCTTTGATATTAATGAGTTTTTTGGGTTCATTGAGAACATGGTTGTTGTTCAATAATAAAATTAATCCTCAAAAATACAACTTGCCTACTAATTCTGCACTCCCTGTATTTATTTTACAGGCAGCTTTGTATTTATTTTAACTAGGTACAATAGTTATTAAATAGTTATTAACTATTTAATAACTACCTAGCTAAAATAAATGCAAAATTACCTGTAAAATAAATCCTATCCTAAGTTACAATTAAACCTAACACTACACTATCATTAAATAAATTAAATTAATTAACTACATGTAGCTACAATTAAATACAATTAAATAAACTAACTAAAGTACAAAAAAAAAAAACAGTAAATTACAGAAAATAAAAAAAGATTACAAGAATTTTAAACGAATTACACCTAATCTAAGCCCCCTAATAAAATAAAAAAATAAAAAAATAATAAAAGTCCCTACCATATACTACATTACAAAGTAATCAGCTCTATTACCAGCCCTTAAAAGGGCTTTTTGTAGGGCATACCCCAAAGTAATCAGCTCTTTTGCCTGTAAAAAAAAATACAACCCCCCCCAACATTAAAACCCACCACCCACATACCTCTACTCTAACCCACCCAAACCCCCCTTAAATAAACCTAACACTACCCCCCTGAAGATCTCCCTACCTTTAGTCATGTTCACCCAGCCAGGCCAAAGTCATCATCCAAGGGGCGCTGAAGATATCTTCCATCCGATAGAAGTCTTCATCCAAGGGGCGCTGAGGATGTCTTCCATCCGATAGAAGTCTTCATCCAGGCGGCGTCTTCAATCTTCATTCATCCAGAGCGGTGCAGAGCCATCTTCAAAGCAGCCGATGCGGAGCCATCCTCTTCCACCGATGCCTACTCGCCGAATGAATATTCCTTTAACCCCTTAACGACCAAGGACGTATGCCACACGTCCTCAAAAAAAATACAGTTAATGACTGAGGACGTGTGGCGTACGTCCTTGGTCTGGAAAGCAGCTGGAAGCGATCCTGCTCGCTTCCAGCTGCTTTCCAGTTATTGCAGTGATGCCTCAACATCGAGGCATACTGCAATAACCCCCCTTGGCCATCCGATGCAGAGAGAGCCACTCTGTGGCCCTCTCTGTACCGGACATCGATGGCCGGTTTCGTTGGTGGGAGCCAGTCTGGGAGGCGGGTGGGCGGCCATCGATGGGCCGTATGATGTGGAGGGGGGCGGGATCGTGGGCGGGAACGCCGGGTGCGCGCACGGGTGCGCGCACGGGCGCGCGCAGGGGTAGGAAGCGGGTGGGAACCGCTACACTACAGAAAAATGATGGGAGAAAAGTGGCAGTGATTGCCAAATATATTTACATATATGTCGATCTAAGAGATCTGGTAGGGGTGGTGGGTTGGTCTTTTGGGGGGGGGGCAAGCTACACTACAGAAAATTATTTAAAAAAAATAATAAAAACATATTTTACTATAAACTGGGTACTGGCAGACAGCTGCCAGTACCAAAGATGGCTACTAATAAGTTAGAGGGGGATGGGTAAAGAGCTGTTTGGGGGGTATCAGGGAGGTTGGGGGCTAAGGGGGGATCCTCCAGAGCAGCATATGTAAATATGCCTTTTTTTTAATTTATTTTTTATCAAGGATAGCTTTTTTTTTTAGTACTGGCAGACTTTCTGCCAGTACTTAACATGGCGGGGACAATTGTGGGGTGGGGGAGGGAAGAGAGCTGTTTGGGAGGGATCAGGGGGTGTAATGTGTCAGGTGGGAGGCTGATCTCTACACTAAAGCTAAAATTAACCCTGCAAGCTCCCTACATGCTACCTAATTAACCCCTTCACTGCTAGCCATAATACACGTGTTATGCGCAGCGGCATTTAGCGGCCTTCTAATTGCCAAAAAGCAACGCCAAAGTCATGTATGTCTGCTATTTATCAACAAAGGGGATCCCAGAGAAGCATTTACAACCATTTGTGCCATAATTGCACAAGCTGTTTGTAAATGATTTCAGTGAGAAACCTAAAATTGTGAAAAATTTTACTTTTTTTTTATTTAATCGCATTTGGCGTTGAAATGGTGGCATGAAATATATCAAAATGGGCCTAGATCAATACTTAGGGTTGTCTACTACACTACAATAAAGCTAAAATTAACCCTACAAGCTCCCTACATGCTCCCTAATTAACCCCTTCATTGCTGGGCATAATACACGTGTAGTGCGCAGTGGCATTTAGCGGCCTTCTAATTACCAAAAAGCAACACCAAATCCATATATGTCTGCTATTTATGAAAAAAGGGGATTCCAGAGAAGCATTTACAATCATTTGTGCCATAATTGCACGAGCTGTTTGTAAATAAATTCAGTGAGAAACCTAAAGTTTGTAACAAAATGTGTGAAAAAGTGAACAATTTTTTTTATTTGATTGCATTTGGCGGTGAAATGGTGGCATGAAATATACCAAAATGGGCCTAGATCAATACTTTGGGATGTCTTCTAAAAAAAAATATATACATGTCAAGGGATATTCAGGGATTCCTGGAAGATATCAGTGTTCCAATGTAACTAGCGCTAAGTTTGAAAAAAAGTGGTTTGGAAATAGCAAAGTGCTTCTTGTATTTATTGCCCTATAACTTGCAAAAAAAAGCAAAGAACATGTAAACATTGGGTATTTCTAAACTCAGGACAAAATTTGGAAACTATTTAGCATGAGTGTTTTTTGGTGGTTGTAGATGTGTAACAGATTTTGGGGGTCAAAGTTAGAAAAAGTGTGTTTTTTTCCATTTTTTCCTCATATTTTATATTTTTTTTTATAGTAAATTATAAGATATGATGAAAATAATGGTATCTTTAGAAAGTCCATTTAATGGCGAGAAAAACGGTATATAATATAAGTGGGTACAGTAAATGAGTAAGAGTAAAATTACAGCTAAACACAAACACCACAGAAATGTAAAAATAGCCTTGGTCCCAAACGGTCAGAAAATGGAAAATTAAGGTAGGAAAAATCTGATTGGCTGATTCAATCAGCCAATCAGATTGAGCTCGCATTCTATTGGCTGATCGGAACAGCCAATAGAATCCGAGCTCAATCCGATTGGCTGATGGATCAGCCAATCGGAATGAACTTCAATCTGATTGGCTGATTGAATTAGCCATTCAGATTTTTCCTACCTTAATTCCGATTGGCTGATAGAATCCTATCAGCCAATCGGAATTCGAGGTACGCCATCTTGGATGACGTCCCTTAAAGGAGCCGTCATTCGTCGTTAGTCCATCGGGGAAGGTGGATGTTCCGTGTCGGCGGTCTGAAGATGGAGCCGGAAGAAAGAAGATGCCGATTGGAGGAAGACATCGCCCAGATGGAGGACCTCCTCTTTGCCGCTTGGATAAAGACTTCGCCCGGATGGAGGACCACATCGCCTGGATTGGATGAAGAATTATGCTCGGCTGGGTGAAGACGGCTCAAGGTAGGGAGATCTTCAGGGGGTTAGTGTTAGTTTTTTTTAAGGGGGGATTGGGTGGGTTAGAGTAGGGGTATGTGGGTGGTGGGTTTTAATGTTTGGGGGGTTGTATTTTTTTTTACAGGTAAAGAGCTGATTACTTTGGGGCAATGCCCCGCAAAAAGCCCTTTTAAGGGATGGTAAAAGTGCTGATTACTTTGTAATTTAGAATAGGGTAGGGCATTTTTTTATTTTGGGGGGCTTTATTATTTTATTAGGGGGCTTAGATTAGGTTAATTAGTTTAAACTTCTTGTAATATTTTTTTATTTTCTGTGTTTGTTTTTTTTGTACTATAGTTTAGTTTATTTAATTAAATGTAATTGTAGGTAATTGTAGTTAATTTATTTAATTAAGTTAATGATAGTGTAGTGTTAGGTTTATTTGTAACTTAGGTTAGGATTTATTTTACAGGTAATTTTGTAATTATTTTAACTAGGCAGCTATTAAATAGTTAATAACTATTTAATAGGTATTGTCCCTAGTTAAAATAAATACAAAGTTGCCTGTAAAATAAATATAAATCCTAAAATAGCTACAATGTAACTATTAGTTATATTGTAGCTATATTAGGGTTTATTTGATAGTTAAGTATTTAGTTTTAAATAGGATTAATTTATTTAATTATAGGAATATTATTTCGTTTTATTTAAATTATATTTATGTTAGGGGGGTGTTAGGGTTAGGGTTAGATTTAGGTTTAGGGGTTAATACATTTATTATAGTAGCGGCGATGTTGCGGGAGGGAGATTAGGGGTTAATAATTGTAGGTAGGTGGCGGCGATGTTAGGGAGGGCAGATTAGGGGTTAATACAATTTATTATAGTGTTTGCGAGCGGTTTAGGGGTTAATACATTCATTATAGTGGCGGCGAGGTCCGGTCGGCAGATTAGGGGTTAATAATTCTAGTTAGGTATCGGCGACGTTGGGAGGGGCAGATTAGGGGTTAATAAATATAATATAGGTGTCGGCTATGTTAGGGGCAGCAGATTAGGGGTTCATAGCTATAATGTAGTTGGCGGCGGTGTCCGGTCGGCAGATTAGGGGTTAAAAAATTTTATTAGAGGGTTTGCGATGTGGGGGGCCTCGGTTTAGGGGTTCATAGGTAGTTTATGGGTGTTAGTGTACTTTGTAGCACAGTAGTTAAGAGCTTTATGTTCCGGCGTTAGCCCATAAAGCTCTTAACTACTGACTTTTTTAGGCGGTAGGAGTCTTGTCGGTAGAGGCTCTACCGCTCACTTCTTCCAAGACTCCAAATACCAGGGTTATGCAAATCCCATTGAAAAGATAGGATACGCAATTGACGTTAGGGGATCTGTGGTAGCCTAGAGTCATGGAAAGAAAGTGAGCGGTAGACCCTTTCCTGACTGACTCTAAATACCAGCGGGAGGTAAAAAGCAGCGTTAGGACCCCTTAACGCTGCTTTTGACGGCTAACGCCAAACTCTAAATCTAGCCGTAAGAGAATTGGATAAGAATTCTAAAAAGCCTAAACATAATATGTCACTTAAAGAAAAGGAAGCACTAAATAAAATTACTAAGGATAATAGAATAATAGTGTGTTCCTCGGATAAATGGGGTCATGTTGTAATACTAAGTAGAGTTCTTCCTAGAGAAAGAAACAAAGTGACTAAACCATTTATCATGTGTTCTATTGATTACTTGCTTAAACATAATTTTTTTTTTGTTTTAAGGGGGCTTCTACCTCCAGAGGCGTGGAACCGCTATGGGGGCTAAATTTGTTCCCTGTTATGCCAATCTCTTTATGGGATGGTGGGAGCGGTTCCACGTCTTTGGAGATGAAAAGCCCCTAAAAGACAATATCATTTTTTTTGTTCATAGACAGTGACGAGTATAATGTGGAAAAATGTTGTGAGTATTTAAATAGCAATCAGAGTGGGATTAGACTTGTGGGCGAACAGAATGCTCACAAAATCAGTTTTTTGGGGATATAACTATCTCAGGAAACGACATCACGAGTTGTATAGAAACTGACCTATACAGGAAACCTACTTTCGGAAACACTATATTAGAATTGAATCGACACACTATGGCCTAGATTTGGAGTTTGGCGGCAGAAGGGCTGTTAACGCTCCGCGGGCTTTTTTCTGGCCGCACCATAAAATTAACTCTGGTATCGAGAGTTCAAACAAATGCTGCGTTAGGCTCCAAAAAAGGAGCGTAGAGCATTTTTACCGCAAATGCAACTCTCGATACCAGAGTTGCTTACGGACGCGGCCAGCCTCAAAAACGTGCTTGTGCACGATTCTCCCATAGGAAACAATGGAGCTGTTTGAGCTGAAAAAAAACCTAACACCTGCAAAAAAGCAGCGTTCAGCTCCTAACGCAGCCCCATTGTTTCCTATGGGGAAACACTTCCTACGTCTGCACCTAACACTCTAACATGAACCCCGAGTCTAAACACCCCTAACCTTACACGTATTAACCCCTAATCTGCCGCCCCCGCTATCGCTGACCCCTGCATTATATTATTAACCCCTAATCTGCCGCTCCGTAAACCGCTGCAACTTACATTATAGCTATGTACCCCTAATCTGCTGCCCCTAACACCGCCGACCCCTATATTATATTTATTAACCCCTAACCTGCCCCCCACAACGTCGCCGCCAGCTACTTACAATAATTAACCCCTAATCTGCCGAGCGGACCTGAGCGCTACTATAATAAAGTAATTAACCCCTAATCCACCTCACTAACCCTATCATAAATAGTATTAACCCCTAATCTGCCCTCCCTAACATCGCCGACACCTAACTTCAATTATTAACCCCTAATCTGACGACCGGACCTCACCGCTATTCTAATAAATGTATTAACCCCTAAAGCTAAGTCTAACCCTAACACTAACAACCCCCTAAGTTAAATATAATTTAAATCTAACGAAATTAATTAACTCTTATTAAATAACTTATTCCTATTTAAAGCTAAATACTTACCTGTAAAATAAATCCTAATATAGCTACAATATAAATTATAATTATATTATAGCTATTTTAGGATTAATATTTATTTTACAGGCAACTTTGTAATTATTTTAACCAGGTACAATAGCTATTAAATAGTTAAGAACTATTTAATAGTTACCTAGTTAAAATAATAACAAATTTACCTGTAAAATAAATCCTAACCTAAGTTATAATTAAACCTAACACTACCCTATCAATAAATTAATTAAATAAAATACCTACAATTACCTACAATTAACCTAACACTACACTATCAATAAATAAATTAAATACAATTGCTACAAATAACTACAATTACATAAACTAGCTAAAGTACAAAAAATAAAAAAGAACTAAGTTACAAAAAATAAAAAAATATTTACAAACATAAGAAAAATATTACAACAATTTTAAACTAATTACACCTACTCTAAGCCCCCTAATAAAATAACAAAGACCCCCAAAATAACAAAATGCCCTACCCTATTCTAAATTAATAAATTTAAAAGCTCTTTTACCTTACCAGCCCTGAACAGGGCCCTTTGCGGGGCATGCCCCAAGAAAATCAGCTCTTTTGCCTGTAAAAAAAAACATACAATACCCCCCCCCCCCAACATTACAACCCACCACCCACATACCCCTAATCTAACCCAAACCCCCCTTAAATAAACCTAACACTAAGCCCCTGAAGATCTTCCTACCTTGTCTTCACCATCCAGGTATCACCGATCCGTCCTGGCTCAAAAATCTTCATCCAACCCAAGCGGGGGTTGGCGATCCATCATCCGGTGGCTGAAGAGGTCCAGAAGAGGCTCCAAAGTCTTCCTCCTATCCGGCAAGAAGAGGACATCCGGACCGGCAAACATCTTCTCCAAGCGGCATCTTCGATCTTCTTGCATCCGGTGCGGAGCGGGTCCATGTTGAAGCAGCCGACGCGGATCCATCCTCTTCTTCCGTTGTCTCCCGACGAATGACGGTTCCTTTAAGGGACGTCATCCAAGATGGCGTCCCTTGAATTCCGATTGGCTGATAGGATTCTATCAGCCAATCGGAATTAAGGTAGGAATTTTCTGATTGGCTGATGGAATCAGCCAATCAGAATCAAGTTCAATCCGATTGGCTGATCCAATCAGCCAATCAGATTGAGCTCGCATTCTATTGGCTGTTTCCTACCTTAATTCCGATTGGCTGATAGAATCCTATCAGCCAATCGGAATTCAAGGGACGCCATCTTGGATGACGTCCCTTAAAGGAACCATCATTCGTCGGGAGAGAACGGAAGAAGAGGATGGATCCGCGTCGGCTGCTTCAACATGGACCCGCTCCGCACCGGATGCAAGAAGATCGAAGATGCCGCTTGGAGAAGATGTTTGCCGGTCCGGATGTCCTCTTCTTGCCGGATAGGAGGAAGACTTAGGAGCCTCTTCTGGACCTCTTCAGCCACCGGATGATGGATCGCCAACCCCCGCTTGGGTTGGATGAAGATTTTGGAGCCAGGACGGATCGGTGATACCTGGATGGTGAAGACAAGGTAGGAAGATCTTCAGGGGCTTAGTGTTAGGTTTATTTAAGGGGGGTTTGGGTTAGATTAGGGGTATGTGGGTGGTGGGTTGTAATGTTGGGGGGGGGGTATTGTATGTTTTTTTTTACAGGCAAAAGAGCTGATTTTCTTGGGGCATGCCCCGCAAAGGGCCCTGTTCAGGGCTGGTAAGGTAAAAGAGCTTTTAAATTTATTAATTTAGAATAGGGTAGGGCATTTTGTTATTTTGGGGGTCTTTGTTATTTTATTAGGGGGCTTAGAGTAGGTGTAATTAGTTTAAAATTGTTGTAATATTTTTCTTATGTTTGTAAATATTTTTTTATTTTTTGTAACTTAGTTCTTTTTTATTTTTTGTACTTTAGCTAGTTTATGTAATTGTAGTTATTTGTAGCAATTGTATTTAATTTATTTATTGATAGTGTAGTGTTAGGTTAATTGTAGGTAATTGTAGGTATTTTATTTAATTAATTTATTGATAGGGTAGTGTTAGGTTTAATTATAACTTAGGTTAGGATTTATTTTACAGGTAAATTTGTTATTATTTTAACTAGGTAACTATTAAATAGTTCTTAACTATTTAATAGCTATTGTACCTGGTTAAAATAATTACAAAGTTGCCTGTAAAATAAATATTAATCCTAAAATAGCTATAATATAATTATAATTTATATTGTAGCTATATTAGGATTTATTTTACAGGTAAGTATTTAGCTTTAAATAGGAATAAGTTATTTAATAAGAGTTAATTTATTTCGTTAGATGTAAATTATATTTAATTTAGGGGGGTGTTAGTGTTAGTGTTAGACTTAGCTTTAGGGGTTAATACATTTATTAGAATAGCGGTGAGGTCCGGTCGGCAGATTAGGGGTTAATAATTGAAGTTAGGTGTCGGCGATGTTAGGGAGGGCAGATTAGGGGTTAATACTATTTATGATAGGGTTAGTGAGGCAGGTTAGGGGTTAATAACTTTATTATAGTAGTGGTGCGGTCCGCTCGGCAGATTAGGGGTTAATAAGTGTAGGCAGGTGTCGGCGACGTTGAGGGGGGCAGATTAGGGGTTAATAAATATAATATAGGGGTCGGCGGTGTTAGGGGCAGCAGATTAGGGGTACATAAGGATAACGTAGGTGGCGGCGCTTTGCGGTCGGCAGATTAGGGGTTAATTATTGTAAGTAGCTGGCGGCGACGTTGTGGGGGGCAGGTTAGGGGTTAATAAATGTAATACAGGGGTCGGCGGGGTTAGGGGCAGCAGATTAGGGGTACATAAGTATAACGTAGGTGGCGGTCGGCAGATTAGGGGTTAAAAAATTTTAATCGAGTGGCGGCGATGTGGGGGGACCTCGGTTTAGGGGTACATAGGTAGTTTATGGGTGTTAGTGTACTGTAGAGCACAGTAGTTAAGAACTTTATGAACCGGCGTTAGCCCAGAAAGCTCTTAACTCCTGCTTTTTTCAGGCGGCTGGAGTTTTGTCGTTAGAGCTCTAACGCTCACTTCAGAAACGACTCTAAATACCAGCGTTAGAAAGATCCCATTGAAAAGATAGGATACGCAATTGACGTAAGGGGATCTGCGGTATGGAAAAGTCGCGGCTGAAAAGTGAGCGTTAGACCCTTTAATCACTGACTCCAAATACCGGCGGTAGCCTAAAACCAGCGTTAGGAGCCTCTAACGCTGGTTTTCACGGCTACCGCCAAACTCTAAATCTAGCCGTATATATGGTATCCCTAAAGGCCAATAAAGGCCTTTAGGGATTGTACTAATTGTACTAATATAGTTGACTACAAGAAACAAGCAGATATCATTACAGAGCATTTACTGGACAGGGGATATGACTTAACTATCCTAAATAAAGCACGTACAGAAGTAGACACATTAACCAGAGATGAACTATTGAAATATAAAACCAAATACAGGTATATACGTAACAGGGCTTAGAATACAGAAATATTTGCAATATTGTAAAACAGTGATCCAGGATTAAAATAAATTGTGAAAGGACTGGAGGATGTGATTATATATCTAGGAAGGGTAAAACTATAGGGAGCTATGTATCACCCTCAGACTGTTCAAAAAAATCAACTAATATCTGTTGGTTGAAACAAAGAAAAGGATTTTTCAGGTGCAGGAAAAACATTTGTAAAACCTGCGACTATGTAACAGAAGGCGATACCTTTGTTTCAACCAATACAAATAAAACACACAAAATTAACTTCTACATTAATTGTACTATGACACATGTAATTTACTTGTTGACCTGTAGGGGCTGCTCTAAGCAGGACATATAAAAAACTAAACGACCCCTTAAGGATAGGTTTTTAGCTCATGTGAGATCAATGGCGGATCCTGACTCTGACACTCCAATAGCAAGACATTTTAGGGAACATCACAATTCCAATGTAAATGTATTAACTGTACAAGCAATAGACCATGTCCCGGTATGGAAAAGGTAGGAGATAGGGAGGAAAAATTAGGTCTTAGAGAAGTTTTTTGGATATTCACTTTAAATACCTCCATACCCTTTGGCCTAAACTTCAGGAGGGACATTGATCTGTGTGTCTAATCTCTAGAAGTAGAATATTATATATAGAATAAAAAATGAAATATAAATATAACATATGGCTATTAGTGTAAAACAAATATGTATGCACTATCTTGCCTTTTTGAACAATCTGTGCTTAGTGCATGTATAAAATTGTGTATAATGAGGACGCTTTAATTTGAACACATATGCCTTTAAGAAATGACTATTTAAGGACGGAAGGAGGCTGGGAATCCTGTGAGCAGTGAACAAGTCCTGTTGGAGCACGAAACATGTCTGCTGCACAGGATCCCAGCAGTCCTCATTTACTCTGTTTTATGTGCTAGTGTTACCAAGTGGAATTTTGTCTGTTAAGCGGAGACTTTTTTGCTATTTGACACTTGTTGCCTGCTTTTACTACAGAAGTGTTTGAATAAACTTTGAAATCGTTTTACCTAAAAGAGTGCCCGAGTATCCTATGTTGTTTTATATTTATTGGACACTGTGGACGAGTGGTGTCTTCTACGGAGCATTCCTAGCTAAGACGTGTGACGTCAGTCCCCACGCTCCAGTGTGCCGTTAAAGCGTGCATGGTAAGGCAGAGCGTGATGCTACAAATCATGTCTAGATATATATATATATATATATATATATACAGTATCTCACAAAAGTGAGTACATCCCTCACATTTTTGTAAATATTTTATTATATCTTTTTATGTGACAACACTGAAGAAATTGCACTTTATAGAAATTGCTATAACTCTAAAATTTATAGTTGTCTTATGTCACAGTTTTAACCCCCTCCAAATTTTATTGTCTGTTTACTTAACTCATCTCACCCTGACCAGAATCTAACATTCCAATTGGCCTTACCAACTGTCTTTGATTAGCAATCAACTAAATTTAGTGGACTCAGCTGATCGCCCTGCCTGTATATATTCCACACTAGTCTGGGAGGTGCATTGCACAGGGGTTGGTGCATTGCCTACAGGGCTGTGCACTTTTTAACAATAGCATATGTTCACAATTTCAAAGTGAACATTTTATAAGTGAGGCACTAATTTTTAAGAATTATACAAGAACTGAACAAGGATTGGGCAAGGGGCAAGACACAAGTCAAGTACTCTTGTAATACTGTATCTCATTGTATCCTTTTGAAAGTGCTGCTGTAACACTGTGTCTTATGTGTTTATTTGGTTCCCACTTTCATAATAATGCTCAATATCTTCATATTCCTTTTTGCTACCTCTTGTCTCTATAACAAACTTCATTACTCAAGTACTCCTTCTCCCTCTCCATAAAACTTGGTCCTGAAAATGACAAAAAAAGAAGAGGCGCTCTGGTGCAGATAAACCCAACAATAAGTGAGATTTCCAAAAGAAAAAATACTAGTACTCACAAAAGTATTTGCACTTCCAGTGCAATAATCCACAAGCCGAAACTTCAGAGCCGTTCGGCTGACTCTTTCTCTCCCGATATGCTGATATGCTCCCGGCAGTATTCAGGCCCCTAGGAGAAATGAAGCATAGAACACCTTTGGTGCAGATAACCCTTACCAATATGGGACTGCTAACAGTGGGTAGGTGTATATACTCACAAACGTGTATGCACAATCAGTGCAATATCGAGCGGACCGAAACTTTGTAAAGCCGTTCCAACTACTTGGAAGAAGATCAATACATTCCACCATTGCAAAAACAATTTATTTTACAATTAATTTTATTTGTTTTACAACACAATTATTTTTTGTTCCAAGATAAATATTTTTTACAGATTAAAGGAACCGCCATGGGCACCAGGTTCGCCCCTAGTTTTGCAAATTTGTATATGGGAAGTTTTGAGAACCAATTTATCTACCAATCTGAATTCGGGGCGAACCTGGTGTTCTATGGTAGGTTCATAGACGACCTTATATTCTTGTGGAATGGTACTAAAGACAAAGCAGTAGAATTCATTAATCATCTAAATAACAATGATAGGGGACTTAGATTTACTAGCTGTATTCATTCAGAGAGTGTAGTCTTTTTGGACTTGAGTTTGTGTTTTGATGGCAACGGTGGAATCGTCAGTTCTACCCACTTCAAAACTGTGGATAGTAACAGTTACTTAGACTACTCAAGTAACCATTACTATCCTTGGAAAAGGAATGTCCCATATGGGCAATTTAAAAGAATAAGGAGAAATTGTAGTTTACTAACAGATTACGACAAACAAAGCCTCATTCTTAAAGAGAGATTCAAGGAAAAACATTATCCTATGGAACTTATTGAATCCAGTTATCAAAGAGCAAGAAATGAAAGTAGGGAAAATTATTTTGTCCAGGTAAAAGACAATAAACAAACAAAATTAAGAGCCGACAAACCAATGGAGATTAGATTCATTACGCAATTTAACAATAACCATAAAGAAATTAAAAATATATTCCAGAAACACTGGAGAATTCTAAAGAGAGACCCCATTCTTAATGATTTGATTGGTGATAGTCCATCTATAGTATACAAAAGGGCTCCTACCCTGAAAAATATTTTAGCACCTAGTAAGGTTGTCAGACATCAAACCAATAAGGTTTGTAAAACCACACATAGACCAAATAATAGTCAAAATAATAGATGCCCAAACATGAATAGGGGTGCTTACAAATGTAGGATCCCTAGATGTAAAATGTGTGACCACATTGGTCATGGCACACTCTATTTTCGTTCTCATGTAGATACTAAAACCTATAGAATTAAAAGTAGGATGACCTGTGCTTCCAATTATGTTATATATTTAATATCTTGTGAATGTGGGGTTCAATATATTGGTCGCACAATCAGACGTTTGAGTCATCGTTGGTCTGAACACTATTGTAGTATCCTTAGAAACAAGAAATCTCATAGTGTTATTAAACACTGCTACAAAAAACATAGAGGAAATCCCAACTGTTACACGATAGTGCCGATAGAGGAGATTGAGCCCTCCAACTTATATAGTAGATTCCTGAGGTTGAGGCAGAGAGAGACATATTGGATTCATAAACTAAAGACCATGCATCCTCTGGGTCTCAATCTTAATGTGGATTTAGCAGCTTTTTAAGTTCTATCCACTCACAATCTAAGGTGTGTGTCTCTCTCTGCCTGATCCTGCAGGTATTATCATCATACATCATATTTTATCTTCTAATCCAGATGTTTGTTTAGAATGGTTTGGAATCGGTATCCCCAAACACATATATTTTGAATTACACATATATATATATATATTATACACATGTATATTCACAAAACACATATATATACTGAATTACACATATATATATATTACATAGGTATATTCACAAAACTTTTTTACCAACTTTATTACTAATTTCTTCTACTAAGTTAATTCAATGTCACACTATATAGACATTTCACTAGACAATTATAAGTTTAGCAACATTAAATATTTGTTGCATCATATTTTTTCACAACACACTAACCATCACCAGACACCCCCCCCCCCCCTTTTTTTAGTTATATTTATTTATTATTATTAGTAATAGTACTTCACAATCCCTGGTCACACTCAGAATCAATTAGCACTACCATTAGATTAATGTCACTTATAGTTTCAGTATATTAATGGTACATACATTAAATTAGGGTTCATTTTTTCACACAATTTCTATAACCTCAATTCAGTACTCGATATTCACTGCACAGAGGATATACATTTTTTGGTATAGGTTAAATTATAGGATTATATCACATTATTTCAAACCTCATTACAATGTTATCGATACTATTACAAATTTATTAAAAACATGGAGGGCTTGAAATTGTAATTTGGGATCACTTAGTACTTTGAATTTTTATTATTGTTTAGATTTAAATAACAGAATGTTATTATCTCCCAAACTAAATTGGTTTAAATCCAAAATATTAAGAAACATATAGAGATCTACTACATTTAAAACGAATATCATAACATTTAATTACCATCTCAATGCATTATGTTATCAAGCAGAAATCGTACCTGTATGATGTATGGCATTATGTGTGTAAGCATTATAGTAATAACACAGCTAAAAATGTCTTATGCACACAGAGCATATATAGATATATGTTAAGCAGGGGTGATCCCCTGAAATTCAGAATCTAGAGGACATTTACCAGTACATCTCATGTATATAAAATTTAGATCATTGTACATATGTCGTGTATCAAATATAAGACGAGTCATTATGTCTATTTTTAATACGTCGTTTGATGTTGCTAAAAATGTATTTTTTGTTGTCAGCTAAGATATAATTCTGTTAGTATTGTGAGAGACATAGCACCTAATCAATTAACACATGTGTTACGGTGGGAGTGTTACATATAAACCATCTCCATTGGTGCGAGAGTTATGGTGGGTGTGTAATACACAAACCATTCCCATTGGTTAACTCAGCCTTTTAAGACAGCAAGGTAGTTCACTAAATTTATGAGCCTGATGAAACGGCGTGCAGCCGAGAAACGCGTAGCGAAGTTTTAAGTATTTTAATAAAAGTTTTTATTTTGTTCTACCTTGCTTTGAACTATTTTTTTCCACCGGACGTTTGAGAGTACCAGCTACCTTTTTGGGAAGTCAGCCGAACGGCTTTACAAAGTTTCGGTCCGCTCGATATTGCACTGATTGTGCATACACGTTTGTGAGTATATACACCTACCCACTGTTAGCAGTCCCATATTGGTAAGGGTTATCTGCACCAAAGGTGTTCTATGCTTCATTTCTCCTAGGGGCCTGAATACTGCCGGGAGCATATCAGCATATCGGGAGAGAAAGAGTCAGCCGAACGGCTCTGAAGTTTCGGCTTGTGGATTATTGCACTGGAAGTGCAAATACTTTTGTGAGTACTAGTATTTTTTCTTTTGGAAATCTCACTTATTGTTGGGTTTATCTGCACCAGAGCGCCTCTTCTTTTTTTGTCATTTTCAGGACCAAGTTTTATCCTCACGTATATTTTGGAGAGAGCTGCTGTTGTTCTGGGGATATCTACATTGCACCACTCCTCAGGAATTTTGGGACTTTCAGTACACTGAATATATATGGACATTTTTGTTGTATATTAATACCAAGGAATCTACCAAGTATTTATTTGTTATTATTAATGATCAGTTATTATTGACCACTTATATATATATATATATATATAATTTTATAGTTGTATTATTGTTTTTTATATATATTCTTCACAAAAACAGAAAATATCACTATTAGAATCTCCACCTTAGGAATAGCATTGAATAGGCGCACCTCTTTTTTTCTAAACACACTTTGTTAGTGTTGTTCCTTCTATTTTTTCTCCCTCTCCACCTGCACTGTTCATTAGCCCATCTCTCTTATACTCACCTTACTTTTGTACTCATTAACTTTACCTATTCCTAAACACTCTCTCTCCCCCCTGCACTTCCGCCAAAAAACAGTCTCATTACTGCAAATCTGCTTCTCATCTCATGTCACTCTCCCTCTTGCTCATACTAGCTGCTGGCGACATCTCCCCTAATCCTGGTCCCTCACAACCTCCTAACCTTTCACATCCTTGTGTGCCTTTCAGTAGACTTCATAAACTAAACTCTGGTAACTAGTGATGTCGCGAATAGTTCGCCGGCGAATAGTTCCCGGCGAACATAGCTTGTTCGCGTTCGCCGCGGCGGGCGAACATATGCGATGTTCGGTCCACCCCCTATTCGTCATCATTGAGTAAACTTTGACCCTGTACCTCACAGTCAGCAGACACATTCCATCCAATCAGCAGCAGACCCTCCCTCCCAGACCCTCCCACCTCCTGGACAGCATCCATTTTAGATTAATTAGGAAGCTGCATTCTTAGTGAGAGTAGGGACAGTGTAGCTCCTGCTGATTTAATAGGGAAATCGATAGCTAGGCTAGTGTATTCAGTGTCCACTACAGTCCTGAAGGACTCATCTGATCTCTGCTGTAAGGACAGCACCCCAAAAAGCCCTTTTTAGGGCTAGAACAGCAGTCTGCTTTTTTTTTTTTTTCCTGTGTAATCTAATTGCAGTTGCCTGCCTGCCAGTGTGTGTATCAGCGTATACTGTGCCCACTTGCCCAGTGCCACCACTCATATCTGTTGTAACAGTAGTGTACATTTAAAAAAAACAACACTTTTTTGACTGTGAAATAATAGCAGTCAGTTTCCTTCACACGTGTGTTTCAGTGCCTGCCAGGGCACAGTGTCACACCAGTGCAACTCATATCTGGTGTAACAGTAGTGTACATTTAAAAACAACAACACTTTTTTGACTGTGAAATAACAGCAGTCAGTTTCCTTCACACGTGTGCATTTCAGTGCCTGCCAGGGCACAGTGTCACACCAGTGCAACTCATATCTGGTGTAACAGTAGTGTACATTTAAAAAAAACAACACTTTTTTGACTGTGAAATAATAGCAGTCAGTTTCCTTCACACGTGTGCGTTTCAGTGCCTGTCAGGGCACAGTGTCACACCAGTGCAACTCATATCTGGTGTAACAGTAGTGTACATTTAAAAAAAACAACACTTTTTTGACTGTGAAATAATAGCAGTCAGCTTCCTTCACACGTGTGCGTTTCAGTGCCTGCCAGGGCACAGTGTCACACCAGTGCAACTCATATCTGGTGTAACAGTAGTGTACATTTAAAAAAAACAACACTTTTTTGACTGTGAAATAATAGCAGTCAGTTTCCTTCACACGTGTGCGTTTCAGTGCCTGCCAGGGCACAGTGTCACACCAGTGCAACTCATATCTGGTGTAACAGTAGTGTAGATTTAAAAAACAAAACAATTTTTTTACTGTGAAATAATAGCAGTCAGTTTCCTTCACACGTGTGCGTTTCAGTGCCTGCCAGGGCACAATGTCACACCAGTGCAACTCATATCTGGTGTAACAGTAGTGTACATTTAAAAAAAAAAAAAAACACTTTTTTTGACTGTGAAATAATAGCAGTCAGTTTCCTTCACACGTGTGCGTTTCAGTGCCTGCCAGGGCACAGTGTCACACCAGTGCAACTCATATCTGGTGTAACAGTAGTGTACATTTAAAAAAAAACAAGACTTTTTTGACTGTGAAATAATAGCAGTCAGTTTCCTTCACACGTGTGCGCTTCAGTGCCTGCCAGGGCACAGTGTCACACCAGTGCAACTCATATCTGGTGTAACAGTAGTGTACATTTAAAAAAAAAAATACAATTTTGACTGTAATAGATTGAATAGCAGTTAGTTGTCTGCAAGCGTGTGTGTCAGGCCTACAGCATCTACTCTGCCAACTTTTGCCAGTGCACAGTGCCACTCATATCTGTTGTCACAGTAGCTTGCACGCATAGAACCACTAATCGAAAAAAAAATGACAGGCAGAGGGAGGCCACCCCGCAGGGGCCGTCGTGGTTGTGGTGCTCGGATTCCCTGTGGCCCTAGAATAATGCCCAGTGTTCAGAGGCCACGTACCCTGAACTCAAAAAGTTCTGAGGACACAGTTGACTGTCTAACACAGGACACCCAATCTTCTACAGCTGCCACTCGGAACCTTGACGCACCATCCTCCTCCAGCTTAGCTTCGGGCACCTCTCAAGTTACCACTCGCCCGCCTGCCACCACCACCAACACTAGCACCACAGCCACTTCACTTGATCAGTCAGAGGAGTTATTTACACATCAGTTGGAAGAAATGAGTGATGCGCAACCATTATTGCCAGAGGATGTAGATAACAGGGATATGTCTCAGTCAGGCAGCATTACACACATGGACGTACGGTGTGATGATGATGATGTTGTACCCGCTGCTGCTTCCTTTGCTGAGTTGTCAGATACAAGTGAAGTGGTTGATGATGACGATGCGTCCGTGGATGTCACGTGGGTGCCCGCTAGCAGAGAAGAAGAACAGGGGGAAAGTTCAGATGGGGAGACAGAGAGGAGGAGGAGACAAGTTGGAAGCAGGGGGAGGTCGTCGCAAGGAGCTAGTGGCACAGTCAGACAGCATGCATCGGCACCCGGGGTCAGCCAGACAGCTCGCCAATCAACGCATGCTGTTGCCACCACCAGAATGCTGTCATTGCAGAGCTCAGCAGTGTGGCATTTTTTGTGTGTGTCTGTCTCTGACAACAGCGATGCCATTTGCAACCTGTGCCAAAAGAAACTGAGTCGTGGGAAGTCCAACACCCACCTAGGTACAACTGCTTTGCGAAGGCACATGATCGCACATCACAAACGCCTATGGGATCAACACATGAGTACAAGCAGCACACAAACTCAAAGCCGCCATCCTCCTCCTGGTCCAGCATCTTCAGCCACGTCAACCACTGCTGTCCTCCTTGCCCCCTCTCAACCATCCGCCACTCCGTCTCTCGCCTTGAGCAGTTCCTGCTCATCTGCCCACAGTCAGGTGTCTGTCAAGGACATGTTTGAGCGTAAGAAGACAATGTCACAAAGTCACCTTCTTGCCCGGCATCTGACAGCTGGCTTGTCTGAACTCTTAGCCCGCCAGCTTTTACCATACAAGCTGGTGGAGTCTGAGGCGTTCCAAAAATTTGTAGCTATTGGGACACAGCAGTGGAAGGTACCCGGACGAAATTTCTTTGCACAAACGGCAATCCCCAACCTGTACTCGGTTGTGCAAAAGGAAGTAATGGCATGTCTGGCACACAGTGTTGGGGCAAGGGTCCATCTGACCACTGATACCTGGTGTGCAAAGCATGGTCAGGGCAGGTATATCACCTACACTGCGCATTGGGTAAACCTGCTGATGGCTGCCAAGCATGGAATACGTGGCTCTGCAGAGGAGTTGGTGACACCGCCACGACTTGCAGGCAGGCCTGCTGCCACCTCCTCTACTCCTCCTACTCCATCCTCTTCCATAACCTCCTCGGATGAGTCCTCTTCTGCTGCTGCGTCTTGCTCCACATCAACGGCACCCCCCCCCAGCTCCCCATGTACTATTCCACATCCCGGATATGGCAGTGTCACGCCGTCTTGGGGTTGACTTGCCTGAAAGCAGAGAGTCACACCGGACCAGCACTCCTGTCCACCCTGAACGCACAGGTGGATTAGTGGCTGACTCCGCACCAACTGGAGATCGGCAAAGTGGTTTGTGACAACGGAAGAAATTAGTTGGCGGCATTGAATTTGGGCAAGTTGACACATGTACCGTGCATGGCACATGTGTGTAATCTGATCGTACAATGTTTTGTGCATAAGTACCCAGGCTTACAGGACGTCCTGATGCAGGCCAGGAAGGTGTGTGGCCATTTCAGGCGTTCCTACATGGCCATGGCGCACTTTTCAGATATCCAGCGGCGAAACAACATGCCAGTGAGGCGCTTGATTTGCGACAGCCCGACACTTTGGAATTCAACACTCCTAATGTTCGACCGCCTGCTCCAACAAGAAAAAGCCATTAACGACTATTTGTATGACCGGGGAGCTAGGACAGAATCTGCGGAGCTGGGATTTTTTTTGCCACGTTACTGGACGCTGATGCGCAATGTCTGTAGGTTCATGCGTCCTTTTGAGGAGGTGACAAACCTAGTCAGTCACACTGAAGGCACCATCAGCGACATCATACCATTTGTTTTCTTCCTGGAGCGTGCCCTGTGAAGAGTGCTGGATCAGGCCGTAGATGAGCGTGAAGAGGAAGAGTTGTGGTCACCATCACCACCAGAAACAGCCTTATCAGCATCGCTTGCTGGACCTGCAGCAACGCTGGAAGAGGATTGTGAGGAAGAGGAGTCAGAGGAGGAGGAGGAAGACCAACCACAACAGGCATCCCAGGGTGCTCGTTGTCACCTATCTGGTACCCGTGGTGTTGTACGTGGCTGGGGGGAAGAAGATACCTTCAGTGAGATTACTGAGGACGAGGAACGGGACATGAGTAGCTCGGCATCCAACCTTGTGCAAATGGGGTCTTTCATGCTGTCGTGCCTGTTGAGGGACCCTAGTATAAAAAGACTGAAGGAGAACGACCTGTACTGGGTGTCCACGCTACTAGACCCCGGTATAAGCAGAAAGTGCCTGAAATGTTACCAAATTACCGCAAGTCGGAAAGGATGCAGCAGTTCCAAAATAAATTAAAAAGTATGCTTTACACAGCGTATAAGGGTGATGTCACAGCACAACGGGAATCTAACAGGGGAAGAGGTGAAAGTAATCCTCCTCCTCCCATGACCACGCCGGCAAGGACAGGACTCTTTACAGACGTGTTGTTGATGGAGGACATGCAGAGCTTTTTAAGTCCTACGCATCGCCACAGCCCTTCGGGGTCCACCCTCAGAGAACGACTCGACCGACAGGTAGCAGACTACCTCGCTTTAACTGCAGATATTGACACTCTGAGGAGCGATGAACCCCTTGACTACTGGGTGTGCAGGCTTGACCTGTGGCCTGCGCTATCCCAATTTGCGATAGAACTTCTGGCCTGCCCCGCTTCAAGTGTCCTGTCAGAAAGGACCTTCAGTGCAGCAGGAGGTATTGTCACTGAGAAGACAAGTCGCCTAGGTCAAAAAAGTCTAGATTACCTCACCTTTATTAAGATGAATGAGGGATGGATCCTGAAGGGACTGACAGTGGGCGATACATTCGACTAAAAAAGGCCTGATGAGATAAGCTGCCTTGGGCTAAAAATGGTCCACATGCTGCTGTATTTTATCTCTGAATGCCGGATGACTTGCGTGACTTATCCGCCACCAACTAGGGTTCAAGCCGCAATGTTTTAGGGCACTTTCTGCCTGGGAAATAAACATCAATTTTTTCTGGCTGCTGCTACAGCAACAATACCTAATTTTTCAGGCATGTGTACATGCCTAATTTTTCTGGCCTCTGATGCTGCACTGTGGCTTCAAAAACCAAACAAAAAAAAGGCACATAACAGGGATTAAACTGATAGGAATAGTACTACTTAACACACCACTCCTATCTGGTGGCACATTAGATTGCATGCGCAGTGCCCCAAATTTGAAGTAGGAGGTCCGACCAAGCATCTTTTTCCATCTCCCGGTTCCTAAAATCGATGCCATATACACGTCCACTGATAGGGGACGTAACAGGGATTAAACTGATAGGAATAGTACTACTTAACACACCTTATAATAATGCAGAGAGAGGCAATGCATAGAGAGGAGTCTGAAGAAGAGGAGTCAGAGGAGGAAGGTATCTTTGAGGAGGTGGAAGACCAAACACAGCAGGCGTCCCAGGGGGCTTGTTGTCACCTTTCGGGGACCCTTGGTGTTGTACGTGGCTGGGTGGAGGAAGAGACCTTCAATGACATCAGTGAGGACAAGGAACGGGACATGGCTAGCTTGGTATCCAGAAAAGTGGAAGTATTGGCGCTTACAGCTAGGATAGATCTATATTTATATGAAAATACGAATAAATAATACAAAAAATATATATATATATATATGAGCAAGAGATAATAAAGATATATTAAGGGGCTTCTAAGAGATTGCTTAAAATGATACAGCACTCAAGAAAAGATATCAAGAATTTAATATTAGTAAATAAATAAATACAATTGATAAAGAACAATGTCTAAAATATCAAGCACAATTACAATATAAAATTTAAAGGGAAGGGGTATGCAGGGCAGTAAAACCTAACTCTAAAGACTAGCTCAAACAAGCAGATTACAATAGAGAGGTACAATGTCAAGCAGAACGATTCCCTATTCCTAAATACACATGTGGATAAGAGATGGCCTCAGTGATGTAAATATAGCACTCGATAATAAAACACTGAATAATAAAACACTTAATAGTAAAACATTCAAATATAGAATCTGGACGTCCAGTATTAAAATAATAGCTTGGTATCCAACCTTGTGCAAATGGGGAGTTTGCGGTTGTGCAAATGGACTGTTTGCGGTTGTTTGCGGTGCGTTAAATGGGGAGTTTGGTCTGTCACTGTGAAGCGGGCGTAACCCTTACACTACCTGATCGATACAACATCATACCTGATGTTTTAAAGCACGTTATGCCAAACAATTTAGGAATGTTAGGTGATTTATGCCCTTTATGGATTAAAACCAGACTCTGCATCAACTATGTAATTTTCCATGGGAGTTTTGCCATGGATCCCCCTCCGGCATGCCACAGTCCAGGTGTTAGTCCCCTTGAAACAACTTTTCCATCACTATTGTGGCCAGAAAGAGTCCCTGTGGGTTTTAAAATTCGCCTGCCTATTGAAGTCTATGGCGGTTAGCCCGGTTCGCCCGTTCGCGAACATTTGCGGAAGTTCACGTTCGCCGTTCGCGAACTGAAAATTTTATGTTCACGACATCACTACTGGTAACCTTAATCGCATTCCTCTTACATTTAAAACCACCTCCCCCTTCACTTGTGCACTCTGGAACTCTCGCTCTGTTTGCAACAAGCTCACTTCTATCCATGATCTCGTTATCTCCCACTCTCTTAACCTTCTCGCTCTTACAGAAACCTGGCTCTCTGCTTCTGACACAGCATCTACTGCTGCACTGTCACATGGGGGTCTCCATCTCAGCCACACTCCTAGGTCTGGCAATAGACAAGGAGGTGGTGTCAGTATTTTACTTTCCTCTCGTTGCACCTTCGAACAAATACAGCCCTTCTCTTCACTCATATTTTCTTCTTTTGAAGCACACATGATTCGGTTATTCTCTCCCCTCTCTATAAGTGTTGCAGTCATATACCGCCCCCCTGGCTCCCCAACTCAATTTTTAGATCACTTTGCTGCCTGGCTTCCTTATTTCCTTTCCTCAGACACCCCTGCCCTCATTCTTGGCAACTTTAACATCCCTCTTGACAATCCCACTGCCTCCTCTGCAAAACAACTTCTTCAACTCACTTCCTCTTCCAGCCTGTCACAATGGACTGACTCTCCCACTCACAAAGATGGTCATTCCCTTGATCTGACTTTCACCTATCGATGCACTCTTTCAAATTTTACAAACTCCCCTTTTCCTCTCTCTGACCATCATCTCCTAACTTGCAACATCACTTCCCTACCTACAACTCCCCCTCCCTCTACCCCTCACACCAAACTTCACAGAAGCACTAAGTCACTAGATCTGCATCAGCTCGCTAGCTCTCTCAAACCTCTCCTCTCATCCATCACCTCCTTTTCCTGCCCTGACCAATCTATCTGCCAGTATAATTCCACCCTTACATTGGTCATTGACACTCTGGCCCCTCTAACCTTAGCTCAGAAACCACACTCTCATTCTCAGCCCTGGCATACTCCTCTGACACGATACCTACGCAGATGCTCCCGTACTGCTGAGCGACACGGGAGGAAATCTCGGAGTTCAGCTGATTTCCTTCACTACATGTTCATTCTGAACTCCTACTATTCTGCCCTTAATCTTTATAAGCAACAATATTTTTCCAATCTCATCTCTACTCTGTCCTCTAACCCTAAACGTCTGTTCTCCACGTTCAACACTCTTCTCCGCCCACCCCCACCTCCTAACACAACCTCTCTCTCAGCTCAAGATTTTGCCAGCCACTTCAACAACAAAATTGACTCCATCAGAAGTGAAATCAGCTCTCAACATACTTCCAATCTCCCACCCCCTCAAAAGCACACAATCACCCAAAACCCAAATATCCAAAAATGCAGCTCTTTTGCCCCTGTTAACGAGGATGAAGTTTCTGCCCTTATACTGTCCTCCCACCTCACTACCTGTCCCCTTGACCCCATCCCCTCACAGCTACTCCCCTCCCTCTCTTCTACCCTCACCCCCATACTCACACACATTTTCAACCTCTCCCTAAGCACAGGTATATTTCCCTCATCTCTAAGACATGCACTGGTCACACCTATCCTCAAAAAACCTTCCCTCGATCCAACCTCCCCTTCCAACTACCGCCCTTATTTCCCTACTCCCTCTTGCCTCAAAGCTCCTCGAAAAGCTAGTATATGCACGTCTATCCCATTTCCTTACACTAAACTCTCTTCTTGACCCACTGCAATCTGGATTTCGTTCCCATCACTCTACAGAGACAGCAATTGTCAAAGTTACCATGACCTACTTACAGCAAAATCCAAAGGCCACTTCTCTCTGTTTATCCTCCTTGACCTGTCTGCAGCCTTTGACACTGTTGACCACCCTCTTCTGCTCCAAACCCTCCAATCCTTTGGCATCTGTGACACAGCTCTCTCGTGGTTCTCTTCCTACCTGACTAACCGTACATTCAGTGTAGCCTTATACGGAGCATCCTCTTCCCTGTTACCACTTTCTGTTGGGGTACCTCAAGGCTCTGTCCTTGGTCCCCTTCTCTTTTCAATCTACACCTCATCACTAGGTTCCTTAATAAAGTCCCATGGGTTTCAATACCATTTGTATGCCGATGACACCCAAATCTACCTCTCTGCACCAGAACTACCTCCTTCCTTACTAACCCGTGTCACTAACTGTCTTTCTCACATCTCATCTTGGATGTCCTCTCACTAACTTAAGCTAAATCTCTCCAAAACTGAACTCCTTATTTTTCCCCCTTCTTCCAATGTCTCCACCCCCAAAATTTCTATAACTGTTGATAATTCCATCATTACTCCTACCCCGCACGCCTGATGTCTTGGGGTCACACTTGACTCAGATCTTTCCTTCACTCCTCACATTCAGTCCTTGGCTAAAGCCTGCCGCTTCCACCTTAAAAACATCGCTAAAATTAGACATTTCCTTACACAAGATACAACCAAGATTTTAATCCACTCTCTCATCCTCTTCCGCCTTGACTACTGCAACTCCATCCTCTCTGGTCTGCCTAGCTGCCGCATAGCTCCTTTACAATCCATTATGAATGCCTCTGCCAGGCTCATCTTCCTTACTCGTCGCTCTTCATCTGCTGCACCTCTCTGCCAATCCCTTCACTGGCTTCCTCTTGCCTCTAGGATTACACATAAAATCCTCACCCTGACATATAAAGCTCTCAACTTCACTGCTCCCCCCTACATCTCAGAACTTGTCTCTAGATACTCTCCCTCCCGTCCCCTTCGATCAGCTCAGGATCTCCTCTTCTCCTCCTCTCTTGTTACTTCCTCACATTCCCATTTACAGGACTTCTCCAGACTGGCCCCCATCTTGTGGAATTCCCTGCCTCGCTCCATAAGACTCTCCCCTATTTTTAACAGCTTCAAGCACTCCCTAAAATCTCTACTATTCAGGGATGCATATAACCAACACTAACCTTTCCTAACTCCATTGCTTTCCCCTTGAACCCCTTAGAATGTAAGCCTATGGGCCCAGCTGAAACTCACGGCAGGGCCCTCTACCCACCTGACCCCTACAAAAGCTATCCTGTACACCGACTATGTTTACAGCGCTGCAGAATCTGTTGGCGCTCTACAAATACCTGATAATAATAATAATAATGTAAAGCAGTGAGTGTACAGCCTGTATAACAGTGTAAATTTGCTGTCCCCTCAAAATAACTCAACACACAGCCATTAATGTCTAATCCGTTGGCAACAAAAGTGAGTACACCCCTAAGTGGAAATGTCCAAATTGGGTCCAATTAGCCATTTTCCCTCCCCGGTGTGATGTGACTCATTAGTGTTACAAGGTCTCAGGCGTGAATGGGGAGCAGGTGTGTTAAATTTGGTGTTATCACTCTCACGCTCTCTCATACTGTTAACTGGAATTTCAACATAGCACCTCATGGCAAAGAACTCTCTGAGGATCTGAAAAAAAAAAATGTTGGTCTACATAAAGATGGCCTAGGCTATAAGAAGATTGCCAAGACCCTGAAACTGAGCTGTAGCACAGTGGGCAAGACCATACAGCGGTTTCACAGGACAGGTTTGACCAAAGAAGTTGAGTGCACATGCTCAGCATCATATCCAGAAGTTGTCTTTGGGAAATAGACGCATGAGTGCTGCCAGCATTGCTGCAGAGGTTGAAAGGGTGAGGGGTCAGCCTGTCAGTGCTCAGACCATACGCCACGCACTTCATAAAATTGGTCTGCATGGCTGTCATCCCAGAAGGAAGCCTCTTCTAAAGATAATGCAGAAGAAAGCCCACAAATTGTTTGCTAAAGACAAGCAGACTAAAGACATGGATTACTGGAACCATGTCATGTGGTCCGATGAGACCAAGATAAACTTATTTGGTTCAGATGGTGTAAAGCATGTGGCGGCAACCAGTTGAGGAGTACAAAGACAAGTGTGTCTCGCCTATAGTCAAGCATGGAGGTGGGAGTGTCATGGTCTGGGCCTGCTTGAGTGCTGCTGGCACTGGGGAGCTACAGTTCATTGAGGGAACCATGAATGCCAATATGTACTTTGACATTATGAAGCAGAGCATGATCCCCTCCCTTCGGAGATGGGGCCGCAGGGCAGTATTCCAACATGATTATGACCCCAAATACACCTCTAAGATGACCACTGCCTTGCTAAAGAAGCTGAGGGTAAAGGTGATGGACTGACCGAACATGTCTCCAGACCTAAACCCCATTGAGTCTCTGTGGGGTATTCTCAAACGGAAGGTGGGGGAGCGCAAGGTTTCTAACATCCATGAGCTCCGTGATGTCGGCGTGGAAGAGGACTCCAGTGGCAACCTATGAAGCTCTGGTGAACTCCATGCCCAAGAGGGTTAAGGCAGTGTTGGAAAATAATGGTGGCCACACACAATATTTATAATTCGGCCCCAATTTGGACATTTCCACTTAGGAGTGTACTCACTTTTGTTGCCAACGGTTTAGACATTAATGACTGTGTGTTAAGTTATTTTGAGGGGACTGAAAATGTATATTTATACAGGCTGTACACTCACTACTTTACATTGTAGCAAAGTGTAATTTCTTTAATAAAATATTTACAAAAATGTGAGGGGTGTACTCACTTTTGTGAGATACTGCATATATACACACATATATATATAAATAAATATATATATATATATACACCGTATATATATATATATATATATATATATATATATATATATATATATATATATATATATATATATAATTAGTAATTAGATTTAGGACAAGAATGTTTGGGGCACTATTCAATACCTGCTTACCCCTAATAAAAAAAGATAATCGAAAAACTTGCGATCAATTAATCCTCTATTTTTTGTATATATCATGAAATTAAATGTATATAGATACGATTCTACATCAACGGACTGAAGCACAGACCCACATATCCACAGGGACACACATATACAAACCCTCGAATTCCGATTGGCTGATAGGATTCTATCAGCCAATCAGAATTAAGGTAGGAAAAATCTTATTGGTTGATTTAATCAGCCAATCAGATTGAAGTTCAATCCGATTGGCTGATTGGATCAGCCAACAGAATGCGAGGTCAATTCTATTGGCTGATCCAATCAGCCAATCGGATTGAACTTCAATCCGATTGGCTGATTAAATCAACCAATCTGATTTTTCCTACCTTAATTCCGATTGGCTGATAGAATCCTATCAGCCAATCTGAATTCGAGGGATGCCATCTTGGATGACGTCATTTAAAGGAACCATCATTCGTTGTTAGTCCGTCGTGCTGGAAGTATGCTCCGCGCCAGATGTCTTCAAGATGGAGTCACTCCTCGTCGGATGGAAGAAGATAGAATATGCCGCTTGGATGAAGCCTTCTCCAGGTCCGGATGTCCTCTTCTGCCCGGATAGGATGAAGACTTCTGCCGGTCTGGATATCCTCTTCTGCCCCATCGGATGAAGACTTCTGGCCGGATCAGATGACCACTTGTGCCCGGCTGGGTGAAGACGGCTCAAGGTAGGGTGATCTTCAATGGGGTAGTGTTAGGTTTTTTTAAGGGGGTATTGGGTGAGTTTTAGAGTAGGGGTGTGTGGGTGGTGGGTTGTAATGTTGGGGGGGTATTGTATTTTTTTTTACAGGTAAAAGAGCTGATTACTTTGGGGCAATGCCCCGCAAAAGGCCCTTTTAAGGGCTATTTGTAATTTAGTATAGGGTAGGGCTTTTTATTATTTTGGGCTATTGTATTTTTATTTTATTAGGGGGCTTACATTAGGTGTAATTAGTTTAAACTTCTTGTAATTTTTTTTTTCTGTAATTTAGTGGGGGGGTTTTCTGGTAATTTAGTTTATTGAATTTAATTGTAATTAATTGTAGGTAGTTTAGGTAATTTCTTTAATGATAGTGTAGTGTTAGATGTAATTGTAACTTAGGTTAGGATTTATTTTACAGGTAATTTTGTACTTATTTTTGCTAGGTAGTTATTAAATAGTTAATAACTATTTAATAACTATTGTACCTAGTTAAAATAAATACAAAGTTGCCTGTGAAATAAATATAAATCCTAAGCTAGCTACAATGTAACTATTAGTTATATTGAAGCTACCTTACGGCTAGATTTAGAGTTTTGTCGGTAAGGACCCGAAAAGCTAACGCCGGCTTTTTTCTGGCCGCACCATAAAAATAACTCTGGTATTGAGAGTCCACATAAAGGCTGCGTTAGGCTCCAAAAAAGGAGCGTAGAGCATATTTAACGCAACTTCAACTCTCGATACCAGAGTTGCTTACGCAAGCGGCCAGCCTCAAAAAAGTGCTCGTGCACGATTCCCCCATAGGAAATAATGGGGCTGTTTGAGCTAAAAAAAAACCTAACACCTGCAAAAAAGCCGCGTTCAGCTCCTAACGCAGCCCCATTGTTTGCTATGGGGAAACACTTCCTACGTCTGCACCTAACACCCTAACATGTACCCCGAGTCTAAACACCCCTAACCTTACACTTATTAACCCCTAATCTGCCGCCCCCGCTATCGCTGACTCCTGCATATTATTATTAACCCCTAATCTGCCGCTCCGTAAACCGCCGCTACTTACATTATCCTTATGTACCCCTAATCTGCTGCCCTAACACCGCCGACCCCTATATTATATTTATTAACCCCTAATCTGCCGCCCACAACGTCGCCCCCACCTGCCTACACTTATTAACCCCTAATCTGCCGAGCGGACCGCACCGCTATCATAATAAAGTTATTAACCCCTAATCCGCCTCACTAACCCTATAATAAATAGTATTAACCCCTAATCTGCCCTCCCTAACATCGCCGACACCTAACTTCAATTATTAACCCCTAATCTGCCAAACAGAGCTCACCGCTATTCTAATAAATGTATTAACCCCTAAAGCTAAGTCTAACCCTAACACTAACACCCCCCTAACTTAAATATAATTTTAATCTAACGAAATTAATTAACTCTTATTAAATAAATTATTCCTATTTAAAGCTAAATACTTACCTGTAAAATAAATCCTAATATAGCTACAATATAAATTATAATTACATTGTAGCTATTTTAGGATTAATATTTATTTTACAGGCAACTTTGTAATTATTTTAACCAGGTACAATAGCTATTAAATAGTTAAGAACTATTTAATAGTTACCTAGTTAAAATAATTACAAAATTACCTGTAAAATAAATCCTAACCTAAGTTACAATTAAACCTAACACTACACTATCAATAAATTAATTAATTAAATACAATATCTACAATTACTTATAATTAAACCTAACACTACACTATCAATACATTAATTAAATACAATATCTACAAATAACTACAATGAAATAAACTAACTAAAGTACAAAAAATAAAAAAGAACTAAGTTACAAAAAATAAAAAAATATTTACAAACATAAGAAAAATATTACAACAATTTTAAACTAATTACACCTACTCTAAGCCCCCTAATAAAATAACAAAGACCCCCAAAATAAAAAATGCCCTACCCTATTCTAAATTACTAAAGGTCAAAGCTCTTTTACCTTACCAGCCCTGAACAGGGCCCTTTGCGGGGCATGCCCCAAGAAGTTCAGCTCTTTTGCCTGTAAAAAAACCCATACAATACCCCCCCAACATTACAACCCACCACCCACATACCCCTAATCTAACCCAAACCCCCCTTAAATAAACCTAACACTAAGCCCCTGAAGATCATCCTACCTTGTCTTCACCTCACCAGGTATCACCGATCCGTCCTGGCTCCAAAATCTTCATCCAACCCAAGCGGGGGCTGGCGATCCATCATCCGGTGGCTGAAGAGGTCCAGAAGAGGCTCCAAAGTCTTCATCCTATCCGGGAAGAAGAGGCGATCTGGACCGGCAACCATCTTGATCCAAGCGGCATCTTCTATCTTCATCCGATGACGAACGGCTCCATCCTGAAGACCTCCACTGCGGACCCATCTTCTTCCGGCGACGTCCAACTGAAGAATGACGGTTCCTTTAAGGGACGTCATCCAAGATGGCGTCCCTCGAATTCCGATTGGCTGATAGGAGATAAAAGCGCCACAGAGCTAAAGGTCACGGACAACAACTCTGTTACTCTCTAAGCACTGCCATTACATCACTTGGAACACACCTTTATATGATATATAAATCCTTGGAGGACACCAGCACGGAAACAGGGACTGAAGGCTCGTGCGGAAACAGGGGCATCAAGCGCCATACGGAGCTTGATAATTCAGTCCCATAGTCTCTACCGTAATAGAATTTACATATATATGTTATAAAGAAGAAGGAAAATTCATCAAATCCCAGTATCTACAACCCATAAAGTATATATAGTGTTATATCTGACAACTGGGCATGGACCCACAAACATGTCTATAAACATATAAATATCCTATATTCAGGTTTATAATCAACAAAAATGAAGATCCATAGCTCAAAAAAATAAATAAAAGAAAACTGACCTTAGTTAAGTTCTAATGTATTATGTCTAAAAAACAGCTATGTTTTAAAGGGACACTGAACCCCAATTTTTTCTTTCGTGATTCAGATAGAACATGCAATTTTAAGCAACTTTCTAATTTACTCATATTATCAATTTTTCTTCATTTGAAAAGCAAGAATGTAAGTTTAGATGCCGGCCCATTTTTGGTGAACAAACTGGGTTGTCCTTGCTGATTGGACAGCACCAATAAAAAAAACTGTCCATGGTCCTGAACCAATAATTTGCTGGCTCCTTAGCTTAGATGCCTTCTTTTTCAAATAAAGATAGCAAGAGAACAAATAAAATTTAATAATAGGAGTAAATAGAAATTGCATGCTCTATCTGAATCACAAAAGAAAAAAAATTGGTTTCAGTGTCCCTTTAAGGAGCCTTTTTTGATGTTTTGAAGATATTCACTCCATCTTGTACGCACCTTTCTAGAGGTGCACCCTATGGGGTAGATTTATCAAGCAGCGGATGCAGCAATCTACCCCCATAGTTTCAGGTTCCTCTGACACTGAAGTTAGGAAGCAGCGTTCTTAAAGGGACATGAAACCCCAAAAAATTATTTCATGATTCAGATAGAGAATACAATTTTAAACAACTTTCCAGTTTACTTCTATTATTTAATGTGTTTCCTTCTCTTGTTATTCTTTGCTTAAATGTTTATCTAGGCAAGCTCAGAGGCAGCAGAGAACCTAGGTTCTAGCAGGTGATTGGTGGCTGCATATATATATTTTTTTTTGTTAAAGATTTTTATTGAGGTTGTGCAAAAACCAATACAGTTTATACAGAGCAACATGTCACAATACAAACATAGGTGTTACATTTCAAATATACTGTTTCCATATTAATAGATAAGATTTATAACACATATAATACTATGGAAGAGATTGGAACCTCTTTTTCATTGTTATAGGAGCTAGACACAAAACACAAGATATATGATACTTCCTCATTGAACGCTGGGGACGACTTTTGTACCTCAAGGTACTTGCTATAGACTCTGGAGGAGGAATATGAATGAGTGAGAAACCATCTAAAATAGATTGGCATGTAATGTGTCATGAGATATTAACACTAAGGGCGCCAATCATTCGCTTAAATATTACGTTAATATATGCAGGTATGGTGCAATATTAAAAAAAATGCGGCAGATAAGTTAGAAGGTAATAATTCAAATGGTATCAATAATGAAGGTGCCATTCAAAAATTTGAATATAAATATGGTATAATGGGTAGGTATGATATAATATCTAAGGTGCGGTATAGGCAACAAGAACCGCAAAGTTGTCCCTCCTGGGGGGGGGGGGTACAATATGGAGGGAGGGGGAGGGGGACGTGATAATTTGAGAATATCATGTGAAACATATCAGATATGAGCCATATGTTGGTAATTGTAGAATTAATGGGTACAGTGGGAACACTGATGAAGGGCTATGTTTTATATACACAGTAGTCTCACTCAAAGGTCTCAATTATAGATAAGAGCTCGCACTTCCCTAAGATCGTACAAGATGGGGCCCCACCGCCCCGGCCGCTGGCAGCCAGACCCCCATATAGTGAAATCAGCAATAAGACCTATGTTAAACAAGGAGAAAAACAGGGCAATGCAAAGGCATAAGTATGTGTTAGCAATTTTCTCACATCGCAGTAAATATAAACATTCCCTGGTAAACAGTTGCAATAGTTGCAATATGGTTTAAAGTACTTCAAATTAACTCATGCAGCAAAGATTTAATAGATCCAAAAACTGTCTATTAGATCTACCTGTGACATATAGAATCAGTAACAAATTGTTTATATACAGGCTCACAAACTGCCCTATGCTGAGACAAACCATCCAGTTGCTAACTGGAGCAATAAAAGCCATTGTCACAGATAGGGAGTCTTTAGAAATATGTACACAAAAAACTGGAGGTCCGTAGCTTTAGTGGATCACTGCTAATGCATCAGTGCAAACAGTAGCTGGCTATAGTACATATACAAGCAATGAAGTGTGGTATAGATCTGCAGCGAGGGTTTCAACGTATGTGTGCTCATACATAGTCTAGGGTTGACGACTTAGATATTTTGCATATAGAAACTTGGTAGTAGCAGCAGTCTATGTTAACACTTTTGGCAAAGGCAAATATGTGGACTTCACAGGGTACTCGCAAGATAGCCAGGTTATACAAGGGATATCAGACATCCGGTAGTACAAAATCATTTAACTCTTAACTATATACATATTTTTATGGGAAGCGGCTGACAGTTAGCAAGCTCTAATCTCTACAACTAAAGTAAGGTAAAACAATACGAGCCACAACCGCAAAATTTTCGCAGAGACTCCGTTTAAGTATTTTAAAGCGTACTGCCATCCAGAAATTCAGACATGTCTATCCCACACCAGTTTTAAGTTGATGCAGGGATTTTCCCCGATCCCCACCACAGTGATGTGAAGCGACTAAATCTGTGAGAAACTTAGCGGGGTTGCCGCTTTCGCCAGTAGAGCTCCTGAAGAAACACAGTGGAAAGGAAGCTATGATCAGTACCACTGTATTGCGCAGCCCAGCTGCGAGACTGTAAGAGCTGTTCCATATGTTCGTCTTTTCGCAGGGCATCATCACACACTCCCCACTTCGTGCAAACTCTATCTGCATCTGAGGGTGACTCTTTTCCTTAAGCTGTAAGAGCGGCTGGTCCACTACACGGGCGCTGGAGATCGCCAACCCCATAATGCCGCTCGAGCTGGTAAGGGGAGATATGCTCACCGCTTTGTGCTGGGCAGGGCTGTCAGCCGGCTCATCTGTTGAAAGTGCTGTATATACTGCCACATTGCTCTGTAGATCATGTAGAGAGGGTGGCGGATGCCGGGGCCCCAAAGCTTCGCACCTCCCACAGGTAGCTGGGGATGTGTGGTAATAGGTATTAGACCCTGCACAATTTGCGTCATCCGAATGAACTGCCATGTTAAGTGCGCGGTAAAAAGCAACTTGGTATCTGTCCAGAAGCTTGCTCAGCTCGCCGATTATGTATGCCATTAGTGCAGTATTGTAGTCTCACAGTAGTTGTCTCCTCTTAAAGCAGCAAAGTTACGGCTATCCAAACCGTATCCTCCAGTCATCCACCGCGTGGTCAGGAAAATGGCCTCTCTTTAACAGTCTGCCTATCGAATCAAGCTAGTAGACCAAATTATCATCCAGGAATTGTTATCCTCCTTGATGCCGACTCTAAATTTCTATTTTAAGTATAGAATAGCCGGAGCTTCTGAGATGTGCGACCACTCAGTTCCAAAGCTGGCTCTGCCCCCCCGCATATATAAATTTTGGTTGTGATTGGCTCACCCATGTGTTCAGTTAGAAACCATTACTGCATTGCTGTTCCTTCAACAAATGATACCAAGAGAATTAATTAAATTATATAATAGTAGTACATTAGAAAACTGTTTAAAATTAGATTTTCTATCTGAATCATGAAAAAAATCTTTGGGTTTCATGAACCTTTAAGACCGCTGCTCCTTAACTCGGCCACCACTTCTGAGGTGGCGGACAACAATCATCCCGATCAGATACGATCGGGATGAATGACACCCCCTGCAGGGGGCGGCATTGCACAAGCAATTCACAACAAATGCTTGTGCGATGATAAATGCCGACAGTGTATGCTGTCGGAATTTGTCAATGTCCACCCGTACAATTATAAATTGGCCCCTATATATGAAGGCCATATTTACAAGTTAGTACATATATTACAAACATTTTGTTACAAGTAATAAAGTGTCTTAATATTAATTTCTTCTCCAGTGATATCAGATTTTATGCTGAGTTCCATGGGTTATGCAATTACACATTAAACATCTAACACTTCAAGATTTGTAGCAACCAGTTTTTCTATTTTTTGTTAATGTGAATTTGGATCTTGACTCTTTTAGAAACCACTATTTTACTTGATGCTAATTTTTGTTTGCGTGTTGGTGCTCATCTTAAAACTAGTTTAGGATCAGGGCGGAGTCTGGCCAAGCAGGCAAATGGCTGCATAGTCTCTTGGCTCCCGAGACAACGAAGAGACCTAATCAGCTAAACGGCAACAGTGGTGACTAAAAAAATAGCACTACTATCTACCGGATCACAGTGCATATCGATGTGACCTCTCAAGACGCTCATCTGCTCCCTCAAGCTCTCCTCGGAGCTCCTGTTCCTCACGGAGGATTTACCATCGCCATCTTGGTCCGCACACGCGGCATGGCAAGAAACACGGCAGTAAGTGACATCCAAGGCTTACAGAGGTAGGCTCACACCCTGGCCACATAAAGCTACATTCTCCGGCCTCTGAGTGACCCATAAAAACGCGGCAGCAACCGGCGTGATACACCCAGCCTAACATGGCTAGACTCTGCTCAGGCCAATCACACTTATAGACCCAGGATGACGGCCTACAACTCAGATCAACAGCCATCCACCTTACAGAAGTACTGCAAGTACAAATAACTATATGCAGATAGAGGGGAGAAAAGAAGGAGGCGCCACAATAGTGTGAAATCGTAGATGAATAGGACCCCCACACAACGATACAAGATCACTTACTAGATTCAGAGCACTTGAGAAGTGCCACAGGTGCAGGCTGAACTATTCACAAGCTGTCCAGCGAGCTTATCCTCACGATCTACTCCGATCCAGTAGCCAAAGTGAAGATTACATGAAACCCCACAAGTACTTGGGGTCGCAAAGATGCCCAATGATGGTACGAGTGTCCTCCTCAGGGCAAAAGTACAGCTAATATTGATGTGTCAAAAGCTGATAGCTTCAATCCTATTGGCTGATCCAATCAGCCAATAGGATTGAGCTTGCATTCTATTGGCTGATTGGAACAGCCAATAGAATGTGAGCTCAATCCTATTGGCTGATTGGATCAGCCAATAGGATTGAAGCTCAATCCTATTGGCTGATTGCATCAGCCAATAGGATTTTTTCACCTTTAATTCCAATTGACTGATAGAATTCTGATCAGCCAATCGGAATTCAAAGGGACGCCATCTTAGATGATGTCACTTAAAGGAACCTTCATTCTGGAAGAAGACCTCAATCCGTGCCAGATGTCTTGAAGATGGACCCGCTCCGCGCCGGATGGATGAAGATAGAAGATGTCGTCTGGATGAAGACCTCTGCCCATCTGGAGGTCCACTTCTGCCGGCTTGGATGAAGACTTCTCCCGGCTTTGTTGAGGACTTCTTGCCGCTTGGATAAAGACTTCTCCCGGCTTCTTTGAGGATGGATGTCCGGTCTTCAAAACTGTAAGTGGATCTTCGGGGTTAGTGTTGGTTTTTTTAAGGGTTTATTGGGTGGGTTTTATTTTTAGATTAGGGTTTGGACACTTGAAAAAGAGCTAAATGCCATTTTAAGGGCAATGCCCATCCAAATGCCCTTTTCAGGTCAATGGGGAGCTTAGGTTTTTTTAGTTAGGATTTTATTTAAGGGGCTGGTTGTGTGGGTGGTGGGTTTTACTGTTGGGGGGTTGTCTATATTTTTTTTTACAGGTAAAAGAGCTGATTTCTTTGGGGCAATGCCCCGCAAAAGGCCCTTTTAAGGGCTATTGGTAGTTTAGTTTAGGCTAGGTTTTTTATTTTTATTTTGGGGGGGCTTTTTTATTTTGATAGAGCTATTAGATTAGGTGTAATTAGTTTATATATCTGATAATTTCTTTTTTTATTTTGTGTAATTTAGTTTTGTTTTTTTTTGTAATTTAGGTAATTGATTTAATTGTAGTGTAAGGTTAGGTGTTAGTGTAAGACAGGTTAGGTTTTATTTCACAGGTTAATTTGTATTTATTTTAGCTAGGTAGCTAGTAAATAGTTAATAACTATTTACTAACTAGTCTACCTAGTTAAAATAAATACAAACTTGCCTGTAAAATAAAAATAAACCCTAAGCTAGCTGCAATGTGAATATTAGTTATATTGTAGCTAGCTTAGGGTTTATTTTACAGGTAAGTATTTAGTTTAATATAGGAATTATTTAGGTAATGATAGTAATTTTTATTAAGATTTATTTTAATTACATTAAAGTTAGTGGGTGTTTAGGGTTAGTGTTAGACTTAGGTTTAGGGGTTAATAAATTTAGTATAGTGGAGGTGACTTTGGGGGCAGCAGATTAGGGGTTAATAAATGTAGGTAGGTGACGGCGATGTTAGGGGCGGCAGATTAGGGGTTAATAATATTTAACTAGCATTTGTGATGTGGGAGTGTGGCGGTTTAGGGGTTAATATGTTTATTATCCATATTAATTAACAACTTACACAACTATCCCTAACGTCAAAACTATTAAACCGACATACCTCATACAACATCATATCTCCCTAATGAATAAACCAAATTAAAAAAAACTGACCATCCTATCAGTTAACACAAAAGGTCTAAACAGCCCTCACAAGAAGAACATAGTTATCAAAGACCTCACCCACAAAGGAGATCTAATGTGTATACAGGAATCCCACTTTATTAGGGGCAGAGAACCTAAAACCTTTTTATATAAATTTGGCCCAGCATACTATGAGGCCTATCTATCAAGCTCTGAATGGAGCTTGAAGGGCTGTGTTTCTGAAACAGCAGTTATGAAGCAGCAGTCTAAAGACCGCTGCTCTATAACCCTGTCTGCCTGCTCTGATGAGGCGGACAGGAATCGCCACAATTCAACCCAATCCAGTATGATCGGGTTGATTGACACCCCCTGCTGGCAGCCCATTGGCCGCAAGTCTGCAGGGGGTGGCGTTGCACCAGCAGCTCTTGGGAGCTGCTGGTGCAATGCTGAATACGGAGAGCGTATTGCTCTCCGCATTCAGCGAGGTCTTGCGGATCTGATCTGCACTGTCGGATCAGGTCCGCAAGACCTTTGTTAAATTGGCCTCTTTGCCTCTAATTCCACTAAGACAAATGAAGTAGGAATACTCTTTAAAAAGGACATCACCTTCCAGTTTCACAATGCATAGAGAGATAACAAAGGCAGATATCTTTTATTAGTTGGGAAATTATATAATACAACCACTACATTGGTATATACATATGCACCCAATCTAGACCAAGACAAATTTGTTACATCCCTCACTGAAAAAAATATTAGAATTTGCAAAAGGATTACTGATTCTGGGTGGTGATCTTAACACAACACTTAACCCCCTAATCGATAACTCTAACAGCACCTCTTCTACTCTCCACAGAGCAATTCACAAGATAAAATGACAATTGAGAGACCTTGCACTACACAATGCATGGAGGATCCACCACCCAGACACTAGAGAATACACATTTTTCTCTCATTCACATTCATGCTTTTCCCGAATGTACTACTTTATCTTGGACGTTAACACCTTAGCCCTTCTATATAACACCTCCATACTACCTACTTCATGGACAGAAAATTAATGACGAACTCTTGACCCACCCATTATACCACGAAAAAATAGAAAAAGCATTAACAGAGTTCTTCTCCCATAACATAGGATCAGTCACCTATTTCCAAACAATTTGGGAAGCACACAAAGCAACCATGAGAGAGGAACTGATGAGCAGCCAAGCCCACCTCATCAAACAACAAAGACTGACCCTCCATAACTCACTTAATAAAATATCTGACCTAGAATTACAACTTAGACAAAACCCCATAGATAAATCTATCTCCACAGAGCTACAAACAGAAAAAAACAAAGTTAACCATATTTTAGACAAAGAATGCAAACGTCTAGCCTTCAAACTTCGCCAAACGTACTAAGAAGGCGACAACAAATGCAGTCAATTTTTTGGACGAAAACTGAAATGCAAAACAAACAGAACTTATATATTATCGATTAAATCTCCCCATAACAATACACATAGCGACACAGTAACAATTGCAGAGACATTCCGAACATACTACCAAACTCTACAGTATACAACCTCCCAGACACATCATTCAATACAACCCAAGATAACCCAGGAAACATAACCAACTCAATAGAGCAATACTTATCGGACATTAACATTCCTAACATTTCCCCAGAACAGCGAAACCCACTAGACAGCCCATTCTCTCTTGAAGAACTCCAAAAAGTTATAAAGGATTTACCGATGGACAAGGCCCCGGGCCAAGATGGCTTTACTAACTTTTAATTTGATATCTGACTCTGACCCTTTCTCTAAACATACACTAGAAGCTCATATTTCAATCATTCCGAAGCCAGGCAAAGACCCTTCATATGTAGAAAACTACAGACCAATTTCTTTGCTGAACACAGACCTAAAAATATTTGCTAAACTCCTCACCAACCGACTAAATTTAGTCCCATGCTTCATCCATAGAGACCAAGTCAGATTTGTCCCTTCCAGGGAAGCAAAAGACAGCACGGTCAGAGCCATCCAACTGATCGAATATGCCAACAACATTCGAACGCGCCAGTTGGCAGTTCATGAAATCTGCCCTTGGTAAGATGGGCATAGGAAAAAATTTCATAGACAAAAAATTTGCAATGTACTCATCCCCCTCAGCTTGAGTACAGGTAAATGGCACTTTATCAGCCCGATTCAATATTTCAAAGGGCGTACACCTGAAGGCTTTCATGGAAACAGGGGCATCAGGGGCCATTCGGCCCTTGATAAATCGGCCCCATAGTGTGATGTTAAACATGTTCTACGTGTTCTCTCTCGCCTACCTAGTTTTATCATATGGTTAATGATCTCTATATAATATCCTATATAGATTTAACATAGCTATTTACTACAATGAACAATATCTATCCATTAAATAAAATGTAAGAAAAATTTATGTCAGAAAAATGCTGTAATTTTTTTTTTTTTAAAAAAAAATTTGAGTTATGTCCCTAATACCAGGCTGCAAGGGTTAAACTCCTACCCCCTACTACCTCACCTCCTGTCGTTTCTTGGCAGTTTTGGGCTCCTCAGAGCAACCGCAATCTCCCAGACCTTTCCTTTTCTGTGAGAATGTGTGTGTGAACCTGATCTTGAAAGAGCTGGTCTCTGACTGACCTATCCCTCTCCGGCCGGCAGGGCCCCTGGATCTACCAGCTGGCTGCCGCCCCCGGCATTCCTCAGAGATCTTTACCTCTGGCTGCTTCAGAGGCCCCTTGCCCCAGAGCTCCGCTCTTTTAGGGACTGGTAGCCTGTGGGGAAGGTAAGATGTGGGTCAAATGTCGGAGGTGAGCTCCATAGGGAACTGGGGTTTCTGAGCCCTACTCAGCAGACCGCCCTTCGGCTGGCCGGCCCCATTGAAATGCTGGCCAACCACAGAAGCTCGGATTCCTGGTCCCCTTTAACTCCAACGGCACCTCATTCTAGAGCTCCGCTCTTTTGGGGATTGATACCTCTCAGGGAGGACTAGAGGTGGGGTGATTTCCAGGGGTGAGCCCTCTTAGGAACTGGGGGTTTCGGACCTCCCCTCAATACCCATTTGCCAGAGGTCTTCCTGGTGTACACTGGGTAGCCCATAACTCTGACTCCCAGCAATGGATCAAGGCGCTTTTTGGACTGAAGCAGCTGGGGGCTAAGGGCTTTACGACACCCTGGAAGTGCCGACGCTCACCCGGGATCACCATCAATGCACCCTCCCTGTACCGCTGGACACTGGGACCCATTGAACATTATGGAGGCACCAGCCTGTCTGGAGGGGTGGGAAGATCAGTTTGTGTATAAATGTTGTGTGTTTCCCCAATAAAGTGTACTTCTTGTTTCACGTGAATGCTAGCCTGTCTAGTTATTTGGGTGGGAACTGCTATAATCACTCTTCTCCGCTACATAGCTGCAGGTTCCAGGTGCTGGAAGGATCCTTTGGCTGAGCTACCCAATCGGGGTAGCAGGAGTCCGTCACATTGGTTGGCAGCGGTGGGATGCTTCCATCTACCTTGAATGTCCAAACCAACAACTGAAGACTTCTTTGGATAGAGCAGTATGCTGGACGCCGAAAGGAAACCTTGAAAGATCTGCTGGAAGCTCTGGAGAAAACTGCCGGCCATAAGTCTAAAGCGGCCATCATCAAGGAACTGATGGAGGACGATATAGCTAGCGAGCCAGCTAGTGAGGCTGATAGCAGCCAGAGCAGGGGATGGCCCAGCGAGGCTTCAACCCCGGAGACTACAATGTCTGACCTCCAGAGGGATATCCAGTGGCGGCTGGCCCTCTATAACCCGCCTGTAGAGATTATCACGCAGATGGTCACAGAAGCCACTCGGGTCCACATGCTGAGTTCCAGAAATCAATGGGGGCAGCCGTGCTGGTAAAAAAAGCTACCCCACAAGGCTTTTCGAGCCTTCAAAGACAGTGAGGAGATTGACAGCTACCTCCAACTTTTCGAGACCCAGTGTGAGCTGCAGGGTGTTGCCTCTACCGACTGAGTAATCATCTTGCTTGGGAAGCTGTCCGGTCGTGCTTTGGATGCTTTTCACACTGTACCCCCAGGGGACCAGAAGCACTACGACGGGGTGAAATAATGCATCCTTGCCTGCTATAGGCTCACGCCAGAGGCTCAACGTCTGAAGTTCCGAGGACTAAAAAGACAAGAGGGGCAGTCGTTCACTAAGTGGACCCACTGGTTCACCTGGTTCTTGGTCCAGTTTGTTAGAACATTTCTACAACCACTCCTTGGTGGAGGTCCGAGACTGGGTGAAAGATAAGGGGCCTGTAACAGTCGATCAGGCAGCCGTCCTGGCTGATTAATACTTGTATGCCCCGCGCCAGACCACCCCTGAGCACCAACCGTTGACCCACTCCACTCTCACCTCTGCCTGCCCTCCGGTGCCTACTCGGTACCCCCAGACTCGACCGGCGCCTGTCGACCTCCCTGGGTCCAGCTCATCCCAGGGGTGCTACGAGTGTGGATGGGCAAGCCACATAAGACAAGAGTGCCCAGAGTGGAGGCCAAGGAATCCCTCTCTGGCTCAGTGGACCAGTACTCCTGTCAGGAGCTAACAAGCTGCGGCCCATTGCCTATACAATGAGGACCCCATCAACTACACCGGTTGGGCTGAAGAAGAAGTCTGGGTCCTGCATGAAGTGCACCCTGCAACTGGCGACAACCAACGACACCATCACCAGGATGTCTGGGTCAACGTCCAGCCGGCCCAGGGTCTGAGGGACACTGGAGCTATAGTCACCATAGTCCAAACACACCTGGCCCCCGCCTCTGGCCATACAGGGAGGAAGCATACCATTGAGGTGGCTGGGGGTGCCGTACTAAGGATCCCCACAGCACGAGTGCACTTGGATTGGGGTGTCGGCCCCAGTGCTATAGAAGAGGGGGTCATGAGCCACTTGCCTGCTGAGGTCTTACTGGGAAATGACCTCGGCCACCCTACCTCAGCCTTTCTAGGGGATAAACCACAGGATGTTGCTGCAGTTACCACCCACCAGCAAGCCAGTCGCCAAGCCACCGCAACTGATCTGGGGACCCTGGTAAGACCTACCACCCCGACTCCTACCCTACCCGCTGACCAATTCTCCTTAGCATCCCCCTCTGACTTCGCCCAAGAGACCCTTAGCGACCCGACCCTAGCCCCTTACGTGACCGGGTAGGGACTGACTCCCAGGGCCCGGTGAGAAACATTTCCAGTGGGAGAGAGGGCTCCTGTACCGGATCTCTGAGAGGAGAAAAGGACCGGTGCCCAAACGTCAGCTGGCTGTACCGAAGAAGTTTTGGTCTGACCTACTGTGGATAGGGCATGATATTCCTCTAGATGGACATTTAGGAAAGTCTAGGACCCACCACCACCTGAACCAGACCTTTTTTTGACCAGGGATTACAGTAGACATTAAGGATTCAGTAGAGTGGGAGTAGATATAATTGGACCTTTGACCCGACCTAGCCCCACTGGGAAGAAGTATATACTTACAGTGGTTGACTATGCCACCCGATACCAGGAGGCAATCTCCCTGGCCAATATCCAAGCAGAGACAGCGGCAGATGCAATGCTCCAGATATTCACCAGGATAGGCTTCCCCCAGGAAGTGATCTCCAACCAGTTAACCCAGTTCACTGCAGAGATCACCTGGTAGTTGTGGAGGCTATGCAAGATCAAACCCCTGCACAGTGCTCCATATCACCCCCAGACTAATGGGCTATGTGAACGGTTTAACGGGACCTTAAAGCAGTTGCTTAGGGTGTTCTTGTCCACTCACAAGGACTGGGAGAGGTTCCTGCCGCACCTCTTCTTTGCATATAGAGAGGTGCCCCAGGAATCCACCGGTTTCTCCCAATTCAAATTTGTGTATAGCCGGAAGATAAGAGAACTCCTACACCTAGTGAGAGACCATTGGGAGGGAGCCACAGAAGAGAAAGGACCATCTATTTTGGAGTTCATCCTCCAACTCAGGGACCGACTAAAGGACCTCGCCGACAGGGTGCGAGAGAACCTTCAAGTCGCTCAAAGAAAACAGAAATGATGGTACAATCAAAATGCTCATACTTGGACCATGACAGTAGGGCAGAAGGTCCTAGCTCTGAAGCCTGTACAAACAGACAAGCTACAGACCTCCTGGCAGGGACCCTACTGGGTGGTGGAATAGCTAAATGACACCACCTACTTGGTAGCCAAATGTTCAGATGACCTTTCATGTGAACATGTTAAAGGCATACCTAGAAAGGACCAAGGATGTGGCAGCTATATGTGCTCCCAGAGCTCCCTGGGATAAATGAGACCCCAAGGAGTAGCCAACATACCCCCTAGATGAGAGGTTAGGGACTGGACAGAGAGAGCAAGTTCGGAAACTCTGGGAAGACAGATGATATATGTTCTCTACTGTCCCTGAATACACCACAGTGGCCATACACTGAGTGGAGACCCCCGGACAGGCCCCCATACGACATCCAGCCTACAGGGTCCCAGAGGCAGTTAGGGACAATATGCTCCGTGAGCTCTGGGGAATGTTGGACCTAGGTGTTGTTGAACCATCCATCCAACAGTCCCTGGGCCTCCCCGGTGGTGCTGGTACCCAAGAAGGACGGGACTACCCAGTTCTGCATCAATGACCTATTAGACAAAATTGCCAGTGACCACTTCCTGGCCCCCCTCAACCTCTGCAAGGGATACTGGCAGATCCCCTTACAACCTGAGTCCGTTCCCAAGTCCACCTTCAACACCCCCTTTGGCCTCTACCAGTTCAAGGTCATGCCGTTTGGGATGAAGAATGCTCCCGCCACCTTCCAAAGGATGGTGGATCACCTTCTGGATGGCCTCCTAGGCTATGCCTGTGCATACCTAGATGACATTGCAATTTATAGCGACACCTGGGAGGACCATCAGGTCCACTTAGGCGTTGTTTTAGACTGCCTCAGAGCCACTGGGCTGACCTTGAAGCTCGACAAATGCACCATAGGGTGCTTGGAGGTCCAGTACCTGGGCCACCGAGTGGGCTGTGGAAAGCAGCGGCCAGAACTGGCTAAGGTTGAGGCAGTGGCAAACTGGCCCACTCCCAAGACCAAAACCCAAGTCTTGGCTTTCCTAGGAACCGTAGGATACTACCGGAAATGTGTCCCTAATTGCAGTGCCCTCGCCAAACCCCTGACCCGTAAACGACTTCTTCGACAGGTTCTGTAGTCCCCAAAATGCAAAACTGCCTCCCAGAGTCTTAAATCTGCCTTAAGCTCTGCTCCTGCCCTGGCCACTCCTAACCCCACCTAACATTTTTGTGTCCACACAGATGCCCCCATGTTCGGGTTGAGAGCAGTGTTAAAGGGACAGTCTACTATATATTTAGAATTTAAAATAAAAAGTACATTATTTTCTAGGTGAAAAACATAAGAATGTAAAATAAGTGTAACGTGAATCAGGGTTCGCAACTTTGGACTAACACCGTTGGCTTGGGTTAGCTTGCCTAAAGAATTGCTATCTTCAATGCACATTATTGAAAGATTAAATGTACATTTTTAAAAAATAAATATTATTTAAATTATGCACACTGTAAAATATTCTAAATATTCCATAGAACAGAGCTAATATTCCATAGAACAGTATATATAATAATTTTAAATATTAATATTTTATATAAAATATTTCAATAATTTAGCCAGAGATTGCACTAATTCTGCATGCCTTACATATGGGGCAGTGCATAAATAGTAGTGCATCTCTGCATCAATTTGCGGTGGTGCTGTACGTTGGTGGTGTGTGTGGGAGGGTCAGGAGGCAGGCAGGTGGGCAGCCCATTGCTGGAGGGGGGCAGGAGTGGGCGGAACTGCTGCACAGCAGGAAAGGATTTTCACAGTGAGAGGGAGGGAAAGGGAGGGATCCACTACATACAGAAAGTGTTATAAAAGGGGGCCTTACAGAACAATCACCTGGAGGGGGGGTGAGTGAGGGGTACTGGGCATTACCTAAGATGGTGGATAGTAGTTAGAAGGAGGAGGGTTAACAAGCTGGTAGGAGGGATTTGGGAGGTGGGAGTGTATCTGGGGAATCCTACACTGCAGAAAATAATAAAATTATATATATATATATATATATATATATATATATATATATATATATATATATATATATATATATATATATATATATATATATATATATATATATATAAAGCCCTAAAAAACTTCTCATTGGCAGACTGTCTGCCAGTACCTACGATGGTGGTGACCTGTGTGTGTGTGGGGGGGTTAAGGGAGAGAAGAGAGCTATTTAGGAAGGATCAGGTAGAGATCAAGGGTTGTGAGATATCAGGTAGAAGGGTGATCTTTACACTATAGCTAAACTTAACCTTACAAGATACCTGATTAACATCTTCTCTGCCATAAGTGTGGTGAGCAGCTGCAATAAGTGGCCTTCTAATTACCAAAAGGCAATGGCAAAGCCATGTATGTCTGCTATTTCTAAACAAAGGAAATACTAGAGAAGCTTTCACAACCATTTGTGTTATGACTTTATACATGATATGTAAATAAATTCAGTGAGAACCCCAAAGTTTGTGAAAAAGTTAACAATTTTTATTTTATTTGATTGCATTTGGCAGGAAAATGGTGGCATGAAATTTAACAAAATGGTCCTAAAGCAATACCTTGGGTTGTCTATTACAGTTTAAATGAAGTTAAAAATGCTCTGGTTTATTGTTTTTTGTCTGAAATTCTCGGTCCTTAAGGGGTTAATGCTCTTTGCATGCTTTTTTTTTTTAAAACGCCTGAACCCTCATATCGTTGAGTCCTTATAACTTTTTAATGCAATTTTTTTACGTTGCGCTGGTCCGAAACTCGCGTTTAGATTTGATTGCTCTGAAACGTGTTTACTTTGAGCTCCTAATATGTGTATTATTTACATTGCGCACAAAGAGCCACAAAATACCCTGTATCACTTGTGCGCTACAGTTAACGCGCCACTCGTAATCTTGCCCAAATTATTTTATTTGATCTTTCACCCATGTAGGAACTCCAAAGATAATACACTCTTTTATTCACTGCTTCAGATGTTTTTAGTGTTTAACAGACTGTAATGTTATACAAAACAATTCCAGAATAAAATTGGCTCCACAATTTTTTGTTGAAACATGTTTGGTTGCCTCGTTACACAAATTCTAAGTTTTGATCCAATTGGGCGCTTGCCCAGCAGCTAGCTTACCACATCTGGAAGTCAAATGCTAAAGGGCAGCTTCAGAAAAGAACAAAACAATCTCTATTAGTCAAATAATTTATTATTCTTCACTTACTGGAGACATGATAGACTTCAGGAGCTCTGTAGTTATATTAGTTACTTTCACCTCATTATTGTTTATTCTCTTATCCATAAAGTTGACATGGAAAAGGAGGCGACTTCCCCCTGGACCGTTCCCTCTGCCTGTACTAGGGAACCTTCTACAGATACATAAGCAAGGAGTGGTGCCCTATTTAGTCAAGGTAAGTTCTGGGGTAGATGTGAGTATAAACTATATGTTATAGACTGTATGTAAAGTAAGTTCACAGTATATTTGTATAACGCAGCACTTAGTTCATATCACCAATCTAAAGAGTACATGCTATACATGGGGTCTCTGCTCACCCCCTCTTTGTGAAACCACAAATGAATAGCAATAGCACGTCCCTTAAAAAAATAACAAGTATAATGTTCATATATAGTGATGTGTCAAACCCCACTAAGCCCTTAATCATGCCGCAACTGTAATGATCATATTCACATTTAAAGCTTTCATTAACCATTTTATTATATACACCGGCAATGTAAAACAAAATAGGCAAATAGGGATTATGATGTATGTTTGTTTTATAGGTTATTGGATAATAAAATTTTATAATATAATAACATTTTATAATAAAATATTTTCCATTGCAATAAATGTAATTCCATAATGTTAATGGTCTTTAAAACCTAAAAAAATATGTTGATGTGCAATTATATTTGTTACCATTAATTGACCCTAGAGGTTAATTTTGATATTGAATAGAAAATGTTTATCTGTAATTTCTGTAATTTTTTCCCCCACTAGTAATTGCAAATTGAACCATAATTAAATGGTTAAAAGGAAACACCACATTTTTCATGATTCATATAGAACATACATTTTTAAACTACTTTCCAATTTAGTTCTATTATTAGATTATTGCTTCATTCTCGTGTTATCCTTTATTGAAGGAGCTACTGGGAACTAGCTGAACACATAGGGAAACCCACTGATAAAAAGCATATAGGTGAACTGTAGCTCCTAAGCCCACCTATGTATGCTTTTTAACAAAGCATACAAAATGAACAAAGCAAATTACATAATAACATAAATTTAAAAGTCGTTTAAAATTGTATTCATTATCTAAATAATAATAAAAAAATAACCATTACATTAGGTCAGACATAGGGCAGAAGTGTAGAGTGTTTGTTATCATAATATTCTCTTTAATCTACTAGTTTTTGTGTAAATGCAGTAAAGTATTACAGTAGAACATATATAGGTAAATATATATAGGTATATTAGATGTATACATAGATACATGATTATATTGTGGGATGTGATAGATAGATGCTTAAAGATACAGTCTACTCCAGAATTGTAATTGTTTATAAGGATAGATAATCCCTTTATTACCCATTTCCTATTGGTTATATTAATATATTTTTTAACGTCTGTGATTACCTTGTATCTAAGGGCTAGATTTATTAACGCCCTACGGCTGCAAGTTCTCACAAGAACTTGCTCGCCGTCATTTATCAAGCAGCAGTCACCAGACCGCTGCTTCCTTAGCCTCTTTGCCACCTCTAATGTGGCGAAATTCAATCTCCTCGGTCTAGTCAGACCGAGGAGATTGACAGCTCCTGCCCACGCGTGATTGGCTGTGCGCGGGCAGGTGGCGGGATTGCACGCAAGCGCAAAATTGCGCTCGTGTGCAATGCCGAATACCTGGGGGTATTTTCGCCCCGTCACAGGCGAACTGAGGTGTATAGGGGCGCGTATACGCGTCCCTGTATGCCTCAGCTTTAATAAATCTAGCCCTAAGCCTCTGTAGACTGCCCCCTTATGTCAGTTCTTTTACAGACTTGCATTTTAGCCAATCAGTGCTGACTCGCAGCTGAGGTTTAGAGTTTAAAAAAACAACAACAAAAAACACAATGCCATAACCACCAACAGTTCAAATACTAAGGGTCCGATTTATTAAGGGCCAAATGGACCTGGATGCCCCTGTTTCCACGCGAGCCTTCAGGCTCGCCGGGAACAGGAGTTAAGGAGCAGCGGTCTTAAGACCGCTGCTCCTTAAAGTGAAGGTCAAGTTGCAAGCACAGCCTCACGACATTGCATAGACTTATCAAAACGAGCAGGAGTTTGTCATGATTTTTTTTAAATCTATTTATTTTCTTATATTTTTACCTTTAAACTGCTCCGTCGAAAAGCGCAGCACTACCGCCCGCCATCTTGTCTAATTGATTGACAGATGACGTATCCTAAACCAACTAATCCTTGTTACCCCAGGGCCATGACGTTTACGCAAAGGGGCTGAACGCCCCGGGGGGGAAACAAGGATTAGTTGGTTTAGGATACGTCATCTGTCAATCAATTAGACAAGATGGCGGGCAGGAGTGCTGCGCTTATCGGTAAGTAAGTCATGATTTTTTTTAAATCTATTTATTTTAAATACTGCTCATCTTGATAAGTCTAGGCAATGCTGGGAGGCTGTGCTTGTAACTTGACCTTCACGTTAACTCGTACGCCTCCTCTGAGGCTGCGGACATCAAACCGCACAATCTCATACGATCGGGTTGATTGACACCCCCTACTAGAGGCCGATTGTTAAATGCCGACAGAGTATCCACTACAGTGAATCATGTTCATCCGACTGTTAATAAATTGGCCCCTAAGTGTGGGGGAGGGTTAAATATGGATATGAATTAAAGGGACAGTCAAGTCCCAAAAAAACGTTCATGATTCAGATAGGGCATGTAATTTTAAACAACTTTCCAATTTACTTTTATCACCAATTTTGCTTTGTTCTCTTGGTATTCTTAGTTGAAAGCATATACATATATATTTACAGGGAACACACAGTTCACATACACCTATGTAATAGGCACTTTCAGTGACTTTTTTTTTTCTAACACCCCACACTCGCCACTTTTAACCCCTTAAAACTTCATAGTGAAGTATTTGTTTATGAAAAAAAATGCTACATTTTTTTCATAAAGAAAAAAAAACCCTCTATTTTGGGGACATTTGAGGCACTTTTAGAAAATTAACCAGAGGTTTCTGAGCGCTAATTTCTACCGCAAACTCATGGGAGCAATAACCAGCCACTTGTAATGGCTAGTTATTTATCGTGTGCCCGCAATTGGGCAAATTTGTAATCTACCCGATAATTTGTGAAGAGATAGCTTTGACAAATTCAGAGATTGACACTGGGTATTTACACTTTCATAATTTCAGAATCATATTATGCCCAAGAAAAATGACCATATTCACCAGTTTATTGTTAACCAAATTATTTGAATATTTTGTAAAAAAGGAAATATGATTGGCCTGGAGAGAGATGGAATTATTCAGACATTTTGTTTAACCAAACATTCACTTTCCCCCAGAATTGAGATATCTTGGGACACGCCCAAAAACAGTGTGTTAAGCCAGCAGAGGGATAGTTACACTTTAAACAACTACCTTTACTGGTTTTGTGCCATTTGGCTAATCTTGTCAGCCCTTTATGGTCAATCTGAAAATTGAATGACCCTATCTTTAGTTATTCCTAGAAAATCTATTTGCCATTTCTGCGTTAAAAGGTTTAAATGGGCCTGACTTAAAGGGCCATGATACCCAAATGTTGAAGCACTTGAAAGTGATGCAGCATAGCTGTAAAAAGCTGACTAGAAAATATCACCTGAACATCTCTACGTAAAAAAGAAAGATATTTTACCTCAAAAGATCCTCCGTAGCCACATTCCATTGTAAAGGACTTCTAAGCAGCAAATCAGTATGTCTGTCCCGGGACAGCTAAGGGAGTGAGCTTTGTGCACACTCATCTTATTTCCCTATTTAGTTTAAGGAAGTTTACCATGAAATCTCAAGAGAGTTAAAGGGCCACTAAACCCAAAATCTTTCTTTCATGATTCAGATAGAGAATAGAAATTTAAACAACATTACAATTTACTTCCATTATTTATTTTGCTTCATTTTTTAAATATCCTTAGTTGAAGAAAAAGCAATGCACATGGTGAGCCAAACACACGATGCTTTTATGTGCAACAACCAATCAGCAGCTAGTGAGCATATCTAGATATGCTTTTCATAAAAGAATATCAAGAGAATAAAACAAATTAGATAATATAAGTAAATTAGAAAGATGTTTAAAATTGCATTCTCTTTCTAAATCATAAAAGAAAAATGTGGGTGGCATGTCCCTTTAAGTGAAATCTTATGAGATCACAGTAAAAGAGTTCATGACCTCAACACTGTTGATGCTGATTGGCTGCTGTGTGTTCATTTCTTCCTTTTTTTTTTTTTTTTACCTGTAGCTGGGTTGCAGCTGAGTATAACTTTTTTTTTTTATCAGTCTTGATAAAGGTCCATTGAGGACCGAAATGCGTAGACCCATTGGTAAGCATCTTTTCAATATTTCTGAGTATTTGTCAATTGTGTTAGGCTATGTTTTAATTTTGATTTTAGGAATCCACTGGGACATTACAGGAGCAGCTGATTTCCATCAAGGATTCATTTGGATCCAAGGGGGGGTAGTTATCAACGTGTCTATTTTACCTGTCTTCGCCGGCCCAATACGCTCGCCTAAGCTCGCCTCACATCGCCGCCGCGGAACTGCAAAAATTCGCCTAAGTTATCAAAAAAGCTGTCAAAAAGCCGCGCACCAAGTACGGGGCGATGAGCAGCGGACTGTGAGAGTTATCACTCATCTGATCTCGCTGCTCTTCGGCTTTTTTACAGCTTTCTTGCTAGCCTGTCACTAAGCACCCACACTAACTACACTGTTCTACCCCCTATACCGGCGCCCCCGGAGTGCCCCGCAACTAAATAAAGTTACTAACCCCTAAACCGCCACTCCTAGAACCCGCCGCAACTCTTATAAATGTATTAACCCCTAAACCGCCGCTCCTAGACCCCGCCGCAACTCTTATAAATGTATTAACCCCTAAACCGCCGCTCCCAGACACCGCTGCCACCTACATTATACCTAGTAACCCCTATCCTGCGCCCCCTATACCGTCGCCCTCTATAATAAAGTTATTAACCCCTATCCTGCTGATCCCACACCTCGCCGCAACTAAATAAATAGTTTAACCCCTAAACCGCCGCTCCCTGACACCGCCGCAACCTATATTAAATTTATTAACCCCTATCCTGCCCCCCCTACACCGTCGCCACCTATAATAAATTTATTAACCCCTATCCTGCCCCCCACACAACCGCCGCCACTGTAATAAAATTATCAACCCCTAAACCTAAGTCTAACACTAACCCTAACACCCCCCTAACTTAAATATTAATTAAATAAATCTAAATAATATTTCTATTATGAACTAAATTAATCCTATTTAAAACTAAATACTTACCTTTAAAATAAACCCTAATATAGCTACAATATAAATAATAATTATATTGTAGCTATCTTAGGATTTATATTTATTTTACAGGTAACTTTGTATTTATTTTAGCTAGTTAGAATAGTTATTAAATAGTTATTAACTATTTAATAACTACCTAGCTAAAAGAAATACAAAATTACCTGTAAAATAAATCCTAACCTAAGTTACAATTAAACCTAACACTACACTATCATTAAATTAATTAAATAAATTACCTACAAATAACTACAATTAAATACAATTACATAAACTAAAGTACAAAAAATAAAAAAAGCTAAGTTACAAAAAATAAAAAAAATAAGTTACAAACATTTTAAAAATATTACAACAATTTTAAGCTACTTACACCTAATCTAAGCCCCCTAATAAAAATAACAACCCCCCCAAAAATAAAAAAATGCCCTACCCTATTCTAAATTAAAAAAATTCAAATCTCTTTTACCTTACCAGCCCTTAAAAGGGCCATTTGTGGGGCATGCCCCAAAGAATTCAGCTCTTTTGCCTGTAAAAGAAAAATACAACCCCCCCCAACATTAAAACCCACCACCCCCCACATACCCCTAATCTAACCCAAACCCCCTTAAAATAACCTAACACTAATCCCCTGAAGATCATCCTACCTTGAGTCGTCTTCACTCAGCCGAGCAGCGATGGAACCGAAGAGGAGACCCGGAGCGGCAGAAGTTATCCTCCAAGCAGCGCTGAAGAAATCTTCCATCCGATGAAGTGATCCTCCAAGCGGCGCTGAAGAAGTCTTCCATCCGGGCGATGTCATCTTCCAAGAGGCGCTGAAGAAGTCTTCTATCCGGGCGATGTCATCTTCCAAGCGGGGTCTTCAATCTTCATCCCGCCGACGCGGAACATCCTTCTTTCCCGACGGACTACCGACGAATGAAGGCTCCTTTAAGGGACGTCATCCAAGATGGCATCCCTTCAATTCCGATTGGCTGATAGGATTCTATCAGCCAATTGGAATTAAGGTAGGAAAAATCTGATTGGCTGATTGAATCAGACAATCAGATTCAAGTTCAATCCGATTGGCTGTTCCAATCAGCCAATCAGATTGAGCTCGCATTCTATTGGCTGATTGTAACATGTGGGTATGTGGGTGGTGGGTTTTAATGTTGGGGGGTTGTATTTTTCTTTTACAGGCAAAAGAGCTGAATTCTTTGGCGCATGCCCCACAAATGGCCCTTTTAAGGGCTGGTAAGGTAAAAGAGCTTTGAACTTTTTTAATTTAGAATAGGGTAGGGCATTTTTTTATTTTGGGGGGGTTTGTTATTTTATTAGGGGGCTTAGATTAGGTGTAAGTAGCTTAAAATTGTTGTAATATTTTTTAAATGTTTGTAACCTATTTTTTTTATTTTTTGTAACTTAGCTTTTTTTTTTGTACTTTAGTTAGTTTATGTAATTGTATTTAATTGTAGTTATTTGTAGTTAATTTATTTAATTTATTTAATGATAGTGTAGTGTTAGGTTTAATTGTAACTTAGGTTAGGATTTATTTTACAGGTAATTTTGTATTTCTTTTAGCTAGGGAGTTATTAAATAGTTAATAACTATTTAATAACTATTCTAACTAGCTAAAATAAATACAAAGTTACCTGTAAAATAAATATAATTCCTAAAATAGCTACAATGTAATTATTAATTACATTGTAGCTATCTTAGGCCTAGATTTAGAGTTTTGTCGATAACGACCCGCGTAGCTAACGCCGGCTTTTTTCTGGCCGCACCATAAAAATAACTCTGGTATTGAGAGTCCACAAAAAGGCTGCGTTAGGCTCCAATAAAGGAGCGTAGAGCATTTTTAACGCAGCTTCAACTCTCGATACCAGAGTTGCTTACGCAAGCGGCCAGCCTAAAAAACGTGCTCGTGCACGATTCCCCCATAGGAAACAATGGGGCTGTTTGAGCTGAAAAAAAACCTAACACCTGCAAAAAAGCCGTGTTCAGCTCCTAACGCAGCCCCATTGTTTGCTATGGGGAAACACTTCCTACGTCTGCACCTAACACCCTAACATGTACCCCGAGTCTAAACACCCCTAACCTTACACTTATTAACCCCTAATCTGCCACCCCCGCTATCGCTGACCCCTGCATATTATTTTTAACCCCTAATCTGCCGCTCCGTAAACCGCCGCTACTTACATTATCCTTATGTACCCCTAATCTGCTGCCCCTAACACCGCCGACCCCTATATTATATTTATTACCCCCTAATCTGCCCCCCTCAACGTCGCCTCCACCTGCCTACATTTATTAACCCCTAATCTGCCGAGCGGACCTGAGCGCTACTATAATAAAGTTATTAACCCCTAATCCGCATCACTAACCCTATAATAAATAGTATTAACCCCTAATCTGCCCTCCCTAACATCGCCGACACCTAACTTCAATTATTAACCCCTAATCTGCCGACCGGAGCTCACCGCTATTCTAATAAATGTATTAACCCCTAAAGCTAAGTCTAACCCTAACACTAACACCCCCCTAAATTAAATATAATTTTAATCTATGAAATTAATTAACTCTTATTAAATAAATTATTCCTATTTAAAGCTAAATACTTACCTGTAAAATAAATCCTAATATAGCTGCAATAAAAATTATAATTACATTGTAGCTATTTTAGGATTAATATTTATTTTACAGGCAACTTTGTAATTATTTTAACCAGGTACAATAGCTATTAAATAGTTAAGAACTATTTAATAGTTACCTAGTTAAAATAATAACAAAATTACCTTTAAAATAAATCCTAACCTAAGTTACAATTAAACCTAACACTATACTATCATTAAATTAATTAAATAAATTACCTACAATTATCTACAATTAAACCTAACACTACACTATCAATAAATAAATTAAATACAATACCTACAAATAACTACAATGAAATAAACTATCTAAAGTACAAAAAATAAAAAATAACTAAGTTACAAAAAATAAAAAAATATTTACAAACATAAGAAAAATATTACAACAATTTTAAACTAATTACACCTACTCTAAGCCCCTTAATAAAATAACAAAGACCCCCAAAATAACAAAATGCCCTACCCTATTCTAAATTACTACATTTCAAAGCTCTTTTACCTTACCAGCCCTGAACAGGACCCTTTGCGGGGCATGCCCCAAGAAATTCAGCTCTTTTGCCTGTAAAAAAAAAACATACAATACCCCCCCCCAACATTACAACCCACCACCCACATACCCCTAATCTAACCCAAACCCACCTTAAATAAACCTAACACTAAGCCCCTGAAGATCTTCCTACCTTGTATTCACCCTACCAGGTTCACCGATCCGTCCTGAAGAGCTCCTCCGATGTCCTGATCCAAGCCCAAGCGGGGGGCTGAAGAGGTCCATGATCCAGCTGAAGTCTTCATCCAAGCGGGAGCTGAAGAGGTCCATGATCCGGATAAAGTCTTCTATCAACGGCATCTTCAATCTTCTTTCTTCCGGATCCATCTTGCAGACCTCCGACGTGGAACATCCTCTTCTCCCGACGCCTACTAGCCGAATGACGGTTCCTTTAAGGGACGTCATCCAAGATGGCGTCCCTCGAATTCCGATTGGCTGATAGGATTCTATCAGACAATCGGAATTAAGGTAGGAATATTCTGATTGGCTGATGGAATCAGCCAATCAGAATCAAGTTCAATCCGATTGGCTGATTCGATCAGCCAATCAGAATATTCCTACCTTAATTCCGATTGGCTGATAGAATCCTATCAGCCAATCGGAATTCGAGGGACGCCATCTTGGATGACGTCCCTTAAAGGAACCGTCATTCGGCTAGTAGGCGTCGGGAGAAGAGGATGTTCCGCGTCGGAGGTCTGCAAGATGGATCCAGAAAAAAGAAGATTGAAGATGCCGTTGATAGAAGACTTCATCCGGATCATGGACCTCTTCAGCTCCCGCTTGGATGAAGACTTCAGCCGGATCATGGACCTCTTCAGCCCCCCGCTTGGGCTTGGATCAGGACATCGGAGGAGTTCTTCAGGACGGATCAGTGAACCTGGTAGGGTGAAGACAAGGTAGGAAGATCTTCAGGGGCTTAGTGTTAGGTTTATTTAAGGGGGGTTTGGGTTAGATTAGGGGTATGTGGGTGGTGGGTTGTAATGTTGGGGGGGGGGGTATTGTATGTTTTTTTTTCACAGGCAAAAGAGCTGAATTTCTTGGGGCATGCCCCGCAAAGGGCCCTGTTCAGGGATGGTAAGGTAAAAGAGCTTTGAAATGTAGTAATTTAGAATAGGGTAGGGCATTTTATTATTTTGGGGGTCTTTGTTATTTTATTAGGGGGCTTAGAGTAGGTGTAATTAGTTTAAAATTGTTGTAATATTTTTCTAATGTTTGTAAATATTTTTTTATTTTTTGTAACTTAGTTATTTAATATTTTTTGTACTTTAGATAGTTTATTTCATTGTAGTTATTTGTAGGTATTGTATTTAATTTATTTATTGATAGTGTAGTGTTAGGTTTAATTGTAGATAATTGTAGGTATTTTATTTAATTAATTTATTGATAGTGTAGTGGTAGGTTTAATTGTAGATAATTATAGGTATTTTATTTAATTAATTTATTGATAGTGTAGTGGTAGGTTTAATTGTAACTTAGATTTATTTTACAGGTAAATTTGTAATTATTTTAACTATTTTAGCTATTAAATAGTTATTAACTATTAAATAGCTATTGTACCTGGTTAAAATAATTACAAAGTTGCCTGTAAAATAAATATTAATCCTAAAATAGCTACAATGTAATTATTTGTTATATTGTAGCTATATTAGGGTTTATTTTACAGGTAAGTATTTAGCTTTAAATAGGAATCATTTATTTAATAAGAGTTAATTAATTTCGTTAGATTAAAATTATATTTAATTTAGGGGGGTGTTAGTGTTAGGGTTAGACTTAGCTTTAGGGGTTAATACATTTATTAGAATAGCGGTGAGCTCCGGTCAGCAGATTAGGGGTTAATAATTGAAGTTAGGTGTTGGCGATGTTAGGGAGGGCAGATTAGGGGTTAATACTATTTATTATAGGGTTAGTGAGGCGGATTAGGGGTTAATAACTTTATAATAGTAGCGGTGCGGTCCGCTCGGCAGATTAGGGGTTAATAAGTGTAGGCAGGTGGAGGCGACGTTGTGGGGGGCAGATTAGGGGTTAATAAATATAATATAGGGGTCGGCGGTGTTAGGGGCAGCAGATTAGGGGTACATAGCTATAATGTAGGTGGCGGCGCTTTGCGGTCGGCAGATTAGGGGTTAATTATTGTAGGTAGCTGGCGGCGACGTTGTGGGGGGCAGATTAGGGGTTAATAATTATAATACAGGGGTCGGCGGTGTTAGGGGCAGCAGATTAGGGGTACATAAGTATAACGTAGGTGGCGGTCGGCAGATTAGGGGTTAAAAAAATTTAATCAAGTGGCGGTGATGTGGGGGGGCCTCAGTTTAGGGGTACATAGGTAGTTTATGGGTGTTAGTGTACTTTAGAGTACAGTAGTTAAGAGCTTTATGAACCGGCGTTAGCCCAGAAAGCTCTTAACTACTGACTTTTTTCCTGCGGCTGGAGTTTTGTCGTTAGATGTCTAACGCTCACTTCAGACACGACTCTAAATACCGGAGTTAGAAAGATCCCATTGAAAAGATAGGATACGCAATTGACGTAAGGGGATCTGCGGTATGGAAAAGTCGCGGCTGAAAAGTGAGCGTTAGACCCTATTTTGAGTGACTCCAAATACCGGAGTTAGCCTAAAACCAGCGTTAGGAGCCTCTAACGCTGGTTTTCACGGCTAACGCCAAACTCCAAATCTAGGCCTTAGGGTTTATTTTACAGGTAAGTATTTAGTTTTAAATAGGAATAATTTATTAAAGTATAGTGTAGTGTTAGGTGTAATTGTAACTTAGGTTAGTTTTTATTTTACAGGTAAATTTCTCTTTATTTTAGCTAGGTAAGCTATTAAATAGTTAATAACTATTTAATAGCTATTGTACCTAGTTAAAATAAATTGAAAGATGCCTGTAAAATAAAAATAAATCCTAAGATAGCTACAATATAATTATTATTTATATTCTAGCTATATTAGGGTTTATTTTATAGGTAAGTATTTAGTTTTAAATAGGATTAATTTAGTTCATAATAGAAATATTATTTAGATTTATTTAATTAATATTTAAGTTAGGGGGGTGTTAGGGTTAGTGTTAGACTTAGGTTTAGGGGTTAATAAATTTATTACAGTGGCGGCGGTGTAGTGGGGGGCAGGATAGGGGTTAATAAATGTATTATAGGTGGCGACGGTGTAGGGGGGGCAGATTAGGGGTTAATAAATTTAATATAGGTTGCGGCAGGGTCAAGAAGCGGCGGTTTAGGGGTTAATACATATATTATAGTTGCGGTGGGTTCCGGGAGCGGCGGTTTAGGGTTTAATATGTATAGAGTAGCTTGCGGTGGGCTCCGGGAGCGGCGATTTAGGGGGTAATAACTTTATTTAGTTGCGGCGGTGTAGGGGGGACAGATTAGGGGTGTTTAGACTCGGGGTACATGTTAGGGTGTTAGGTGCAGACATCTCCCATAGGAATCAATGGGAAGTCTTGCAGCAGCGAACTTGTACTTTCACTATGGTCAGACTCCCATTGATTCCTATGGGATCTGCCGCCTCCAGGGTGGCGGTTTGAAAACCAGGTATGCTGGGCCCGAAAAGTGCCAAGCGTACCTGCTAGTTTTTTGATAACTAGCAAAAGTAGTCAGATTGTGCCGCACTTGTGTGCGGAACATCTGGAGTGACGTAAGAATCGATCTGTGTCGGACTGAGTCCGGCGGATCGAAGTTTACGTCACAAATTTCTACTTTTGCCGGTCTCTAGCCTATGATAACTAAGGCGAATCAGCTTAGCCACAAATACGCTGCGGAATTCCAGCGTATTTGAGGTTGACGGCTTGATAACTAGGCCCCAAGGTCTCCACTTTCACACTTTTATATTTGGAGCACTTCTACATTTGGAGCACTTTTGCATTTGGATACAACATGACTGTTATTTTCCACTGACATTATTTGTTTCACTGACATTTTTGAACTGATATTTTTTCACTAACATTATTTTTATCACGATCCTTTGTTGGACATCACTTTTGGATTTTTATTTTTTCTCTCTATTACTTTTTCCATCATTATTATTATATTTTTTTATTGATTGACTTAGCACTTGTCTCCACCATCCTCACTATAATTTGTGATATTTGTTTGTCTTTGCTTCATACAATTTCCCTTATTACTTGTTTATCGCTATTTGTGTTTATATATTATCATCACATATCTTTGCACACACTTTCCGCGAGCACTGTGTTCTTTGTTATTTGGTTTATTTATTGTGAGCCCAATCTGCTATTAGCATCATTGTATTATTTTTTCTGAACATACAGTACACCGCGGTTCACTCTCAGATATGGATCCATAACTGCAAGCTGTTTCTTATCGTGCTACATTTACCTTGCACTATACTAACCAGCCGTCACGTCCAGCCTTACTGGGACATCTTCACCAGTAATTAGCCGCCTACATTTATTTTATTTTTTATTTTTACTGTGCGCCAGTAATTTAGACATCTTTTAATTAAGGGCTTGTTTCTACCAATAGGCTGCAGTTGTTATTTCCCTAAGTACAGACTTTGATTTGTAAATTGGTAATTTGTTTTCTGTGGACTCACTTTCCCTTGTAGGGATTCAGGGTCCTTACCCACAGTATTGATCACTATCCATTGTAATACTTAACGCGTCCTCCCTTTTTGAAGGTTTTATTGTATTAAGTTTTTATTGTAATAAATTTTATTCAATTTTATTCCCATCACTCTGTGTGTATATTGACCCCCAGGCCTTTTTTGGCGCTGTGTCCACTATCTTTTTTTCTCAATTCTTCCTTTTTGGGGGCTGGTTAGACCCTCTTTGTGTATCACAGCTAGGGGTTATCTTAGCGCTGGACTACCATATAAACATCCTATAACTTTTTACACAGGACTTACTCTGCTGAGCTGAGGAGATTGTGAGGTAAAATATCTTCCTTTTTTACATAGAGATGCTCAGGGGATATTTTCCTGTCAGCTTTTTACAGTTATACTGCATCAGAGTCAAGTGATTTAGCATATGAGTATTATGTCCCTTTAAGTAAACTCTTATAAATATTTGATATTGAGTAGTTACATATACAGTACATATTAACAATTAATTCCAATCTAATTTATAATTTGTCCTTAGGCAATTATAGAAATGACACAATTGAAGATATGCAAAAAAAATTGGATCTTGGAAGATTGGAATTCTGATCTTAACTGGTCATAATTTTTTTTATTATATTTGATACATTTCGGTTAATTTGGTCTACATATTGGAGCCCCTTAACTGCCCATTCATTAAATGGTCACTATGACAACCCTGGAGGGAATTTAGGATTTGCTACAATTGGATTATATAGGGATATGGTGATTCTGTGCAATATTTCTGCCATAAACTACTATTAAATTCAGATTGGAATGTATTCCAATATTAGGTTTGGCATATGGATGATGTAAGATTGGTTTTATTATTGGGTAATAAGATTTGATTCCATATCATAAAAGGTTAAATAATCTTTCAGTTATCAAGAATCACTCTTGAAGGGACAATATACACCAATTTTCATAAAACTGCATGTATAATACACTACAATAAAGAAGAATATGCACAGATACTGACATAAAAATCTAGTATAAAACCTTTTAAAAACTTACTTAGATGCTCCCAGTTTAGCACTGTTAATGAGGTTAGGCTGGGACACCCATTGAATGGGATGAGAAAGCAGGAAGATTAGACTCCCCTGTATATGAAAAGACTCATTACACAAACAGGAGCCAGCAGGAATCTGTAGACATCAGTATACATCTAAAACTGTGGGGCTTGGTTAGGAGTCTGAAAATCAGCAAAATGTTATTTTAAAATAAGCAAAACTATACATTGTTACACACTCCCAGATGGGCTATATAAACGGATCATCTACAAAACATTTATGCAAAGAAAAATCTAGTGTACAATGTCCCTTTAATCTCCATCTGGCACAAATACTTCCATGCTGTCTCATCGCCATAGATAAACACTGTACTGTACTTAGTATTAATATTGCATAATTAACTTCACTATTAGATACTGAGAGGGCAAAAGTCAACTTTTATCATTGCACCAGCAGTTCTTGGTGTCAATCAACCTGATCATATTCGATCGGGTTAATTTCTGTCCGCGGCCTCAGAGCAGGCGGACAAGTTATGGAGTAGCGGTCTTTAGACCGCTGCTTCATAACTTCTGTTTAAGGTGAGCCGGAAACAAGGGAACGTCAATCTCCATACGTAGCTTGATAAATATGCCCCAAAAACAATTTGAGATAGGAATATAAAATGATAAAACATATATATAAAAACAATTCTTCAATATACTTTAAATATTAAAGTTGTCCCCTTTTCCTGTAATTACATTTTAAAATTGGGAGCTTTTCTGTTCCTGATAGAAACGGAAGTGCAGAACACTGTTATATCCCACACAGCCATTGGCTGCACACTCTAGTGACTTATGTATAACTGTCCCTAATTGGCCACAGCAGAGAAGGTAACCTAAGTTACAACATGGCAGCGCCCATTGTTTTATAGACACTAAAACTTTACACTTTTTTTGTTAATTTTTAAACAGCTAATGAAACTTTATAAAATACATCTACATTT